>NW_028324203.1:919731-1226308 GCF_054372755.1 Phalangium opilio
CTATAAATCCACAGGAAAAAAACAACAAAATAAATCCTCCTCTCACAAAGACTTTAATAACTCACTCTAATACAAGAAACTTTTTCTGTTATAGTTAAAATATTGATTATTAGAATGAAATTTAAGTAATCAGTCCTATTTCTAGCTTAACAATTAAGTTTTGAGCTAATTTCAGGTTTACAAGTGGGGACCTAAACCGTCTTCCTACCTTATATCTGGGGACATTTGTGTATAAACTATTAGATTTTGAATTAGTTTCAAAGCCTATATGATTCCATCAGGTATTTCAATTTCATTTTTCACACTCGATAAATTTACAAGTGGGGACCTTCACTGTCATTTAAACTGACAAGTGGGGTCTTTTAAACACACAGTTTCAAATTTCATGTATATTATAACTTTATAGTTAAAATATTGATTATCAGAATGAAATTTAAGTAATCAGTCCTATTTCTAGCTTAACACTCAAGTTTTGAGCTAATTTCAGGATTACAAGTGGGGACCTAAACCGTCTTTCAACCTTATATCTGGGGACATTTGTGTATAAATTGTTAGATTTTGAATTAGGGTCAAAGCCTATATGGTTCCATCAGGTATTTCAATTTCATTTTTCACACTCGATAAATTTACGAGTGGGGACCATCACCGTCATTTCAACAGACAAGTGGGGTCTTTTAAACACACATTTTCTAATTTCATGTATATTTTAATTTTATAGTTTAAATATTGATTATCAGAATGAAATTTAAGTAATCAGTCCTATTTCTAACTTAACACTCAAGTTTTGAGCTAATTTCAGGATTACAAGTGGGGACCTAAACAGTCTTCCAACCTTATATCAGTAGTAGGGACTATCCAAATACGCATGGATCCAAGATGGCCGCCACCCCAAGATGGCCGCCCTCTCCTCATCCACCAAACTTGCAAACAAAGATTAAGCTAAACTCCTACCTGACCAACCCTACCTTCCAGCATGCTATGACTCTTTAGAGGGGTTTTACCCATTTTTCCCCCCAAAACAAGCTGTAGTTCTTTTAATAAACCAGTCTAGTTATTCTGTAAGATTCTTGTTTGAATTTCCCGCCATAAAACCTTTAAAGTATGTCTGAGAAACAAAGATAAACATATAAATAAAGATTTTTTAATAACAAATACCAAATAATATATACAATAAAATAGAGAATAACAAGAATATAAATAGAGAATAACAAGAATATAAATATAAACAAAAATTAAATTAAAACCAGAAATATTTACCGCTACTTTTACCGCTAATGTCTTTAAATCGAAATTTTGAAGGTAGTTGTTTTTATCTTTGGCGTAAAAAGCATCTTGCTCAAAGTGACATTTTGATTTTCAAAACTTGATATTTTAGTCGAAATCTTAACTGAAAGCCGCTCTTTAAATCGTAATTAGCGCCGCGTTTTATTAACAATTTCACGACATCAACGTGGCATTCACTCTAGCGGGGCGTCGGCCACTAGCTTTTTTTCAGGCACTCTGGTGCTACATGCCTCCATTGACTCAAGAAGATCTTGGGCCTTTCGGCTCCGAATCCTATCCACGTTGATCGAGCGAACAGCTGTTAAGTTTGAGAAGGACATCGAAGTCAAGGCCTCACTGAAGAGAACGTGCTCCAGCTGGTGCAGGGTACGCAGAACCTTATGCGGTGGCAGGGCTTGTCGGGTTGTACGGGCCGATAAAATTCTTCGTTGACCCTTTACCTCCCGAAGGAAGTTACATCCGAGCCACTGTGGGGGGCCTGGTCTTCTTGTTCTGGTCTGGTTGTTTGGGCCAGAACTTCTCCTTCATTGCAGTGTCAGCCCGACCTTGCGAAAGAAATCGAACCACAACCAAAAGGCTTTGCTCGTGCATTCTAATGGCTGAGCCGACTTCACACAAATTTTACGCAACTTTCAAGAGACCAATGGAAAACACGTCAAATTAAGTCTTGCGGCGGAAGAAGTAGCAGGACTTAATTTAAACTCGATTTTCCTTCATTGCAATAGTCCGTTGTATGGACGCATATCACACTGCAATGAAGGGCGATTCATGAACCTCCTCAACATCATCCGTGACCAAATTTTCCGGATTTCTGACGTAAATCTCTTGCATTTGGTCACGAACTATGGCCGACGTTGAGTGGTGGGACGCGAAAAAAAAATGCGACTTCACACAAATTTACGCAGCTTTTCGGTGCAATCAAATGTGGCAAAGCAGGGATTGTACTGAAAAGCTACGTAAATCTAGCCCATGAATCGAAATTGGTCCCTTTTCAGGCAATGCCCGAGAAGAGACAGTTGGCATAATCGAAATTGGTCCCTTTTCCGTTGGAAAATTGAGTTTGGTCTTTACTCACCCAACAAAAGCGGCACGAGTTAAAGCAAGACATCTTTAGTTGGACTTTTAAGAGCATAGCTGGGCAACTGATAACTTTCTCCGCGAAACACAGAGCTTATATACTAAATGACCGAGAGCAGATTTAATATTAAACAATTTCTCTAGATAAAAAAATTATTTTTTACCGACCACACCCTGTCGACCACACCCTGAAACGTACTATTAAAGCCCAACGTCTTATATAATAACCGCTTGAAAACAGGTTGAAACCGGCTCAATCTAACCAGGGCGTTGTCTTTTTTATCGGAATCGGGTAAGGTCAATTACCTAGCTACGTAGATTTTTTCAAGGGTAACGACTTTAAAAGTTTAAGAATTTTTTAAAGTTTTTTTGATGAAGATAAACGGCGTGTATTTTAAGATCGTCCATAGCTCAGTGGTTAAAGGCAGGGTCTACTAATGTAATACCTAAAAAGGTGGCGAGTTCAAATCCCGGCCAGTCTACCGAGCTATGGCCGATCTTTTTATGAAATTTATGTATAAAATAAGGTTTGTTTAAGAAGTTGGGGTTAGTTGATAAACAGGCGTTAGTCATGAATGACGACTTCTTTTTAACTTTAGCGTCTAATACGTGTTTAGATATATACCCAAACAATACCCAATCAAGTTTTAAAAATTATTTGCATCAACCTCTTAACTTGAGTAGCGATTATGAAGTTGGGTTGGCAGAAATCATATTTCCAAATCATTGGGTGAATATAAGCGAAGAGTTTAACAAGTTTGAAATTCAGGTTGTAAGTGACCCAAACCATGGCAACGATGCAGCTGTTAGAGAGCCTGTTGAATATCAAAAAATAGAGATACCTGTCAATCGTTATACCAAGACCAAAGAGTACGAACTACCCCAAAATTTTGTCGAGCTGTTAAATGATGATGTAAACAGTCATCCGTATTTAAAAGGCAAATTATCTTTTAAATTAGTCAATAAATATAAGGACGGGGCCCTGGGAAAACAGTTAGATACAAACTTTCCCGTTTACCTGCAAGTTTTAGGAGAGGAGAACATACGGTTCAAAATACCAGCTGATTCCCCCTTGACCACGCTATTTGAATTTAAAGAGAATAATTACGAAGATGTTCCATATATATCCAAATATCCTGTATCAAAGCATGCTAAAAATATAAGTTTAAATTACACTAATAATTACGTGGAAATCGAAATTGATAATGTTGGAGATAGTTTTAAAAAAAAATTTGACTACAAGTACATTCCTAAAGCTGCCATTAAACGTAAAACAAGCCACGAGGTTCCGTCGATAAGAAAAAAGCCCCAGCCAGAATATAGACCTGTACCGCCATCTATACCTATTTTACCGCGAACTACGCCTTTTCTTCCGATACCTATTGCTACGACTGAACCCGTAGTATTTGTACAACCACAGCCACCCAAAATAACCCCTCCTCCAAAACGAAAACCTTCACCACCACCCAAAATAACCCCTCCTCCAAAACGAAAACCTTCACCACCACCCAAAATAACCCCTCCTCCACCACCCCCGAGACGCTCCTCTCCTCCACCACCCCCGAAACCTCCCTCTCCTCCACCGGCACCAGCACCACCAGCCCCGAAACAAACCCTACCACCGCCCCCGAAAACCTCTTCTCCGCCACCACCCCCAAAACCTCCCTCTCCTCCACCGGCACCAGCACCACCAGCCCCGAAACAAACCCTACCACCGCCCCCGAAAACCTCTTCTCCGCCACCACCCCCAAAACCTCCCTCTCCTCCACCGGCACCAGCACCACCAGCCCCGAAACAAACCCTACCACCGCCCCCGAAAACCTCTTCTCCGCCACCACCCCCAAAACCTCCCTCTCCTCCACCGGCACCAGCACCACCAGCCCCGAAACAAACCCTACCACCGCCCCCGAAAACCTCTTCTCCGCCACCACCCCCAAAACCTCCCTCTCCTCCACCGGCACCAGCACCACCAGCCCCGAAACAAACCCTACCACCGCCCCCGAAAACCTCTTCTCCGCCACCACCCCCAAAACCTCCCTCTCCTCCACCGGCACCAGCACCACCAGCCCCGAAACAAACCCTACCACCGCCCCCGAAAGCCTCTTCTCCGCCACCACCCCCAAAACCTCCCTCTCCTCCACCGGCACCAGCACCACCAGCCCCGAAACAAACCCTACCACCGCCCCCGAAAGCCTCTTCTCCGCCACCACCCCCAAAACCCTCCACTCCACCACCGCCCTCACGCTCAAGACCCCTCGCCCCCTTTGAACCATTAACACCCACACCTTCGCCCACACCCCCCTCATCTCCAGAGCTACCCGTATTACCGACTCCCTCCCCACCACCGGTTGATGAAAAACCCTTGTTTCCGCAGCCGGTTGATCCGCCGAAAAAAAAGCCTGAACCAATTATTCCCGAAGAGCCTAAGCCTATTAACCCTGAAGATTATGACAATTACACAGTATTGTTCTTACCTCAAACTTTTAAAGCCAGTAAAACGCCAGAGAAAAACGCCGAAGGGCTTTATCGAGCCGTAGCCAACACTTTAGAAAAATTAGTATTTAAAAAAATTCAAGTAACATACCACACAGTAGATAATTGGGGGTATGCTATCGTGTATAATTTCAAAACACCAGAATGGGTGGAAATTAAATTTTCTCCCCAAGTAGCTAAATTGCTTGGCGCTGACCCCGATAGATATTACTCCGGAAAACACCAACTAGGACCCTTGAGCATGACGTTAGAAGAATATACTATAGACAAAGACAATGCATACATAGAATATCGAGTCAATAGAACCATAAAGCGCTATACCCCCTGGGAAGAACCCTGGCTTTATTTCTTTTTTAAAGTGTCAGGCGAGTTTAGATCGACAGATGATTATAAGATTTATGAAGAAATTGCCGAAAACCTCCAAATAACTGCGCGCAATTTTGACCCTTTAAGATTACATCAGGCCGAATTTAGCGTTATTAAGCAAGGAGCGGAGCATTATTTTAGAATCCATTGTCCGGCAAAAATTGAAATGCTCTTCCCAAATGAATTGCGTGATATATTAAATTTAGAAGCTGAATACGTTGGTGGGACGTTTCTATCCACTAAACCTTTAGAGCGTAATTTTACGCATTTCAAAACAACTAATGACACATTTGTAAATTATCGCGTTCATGACTCACTAATGCATCTATTTACTAAGATTAGTGTCGCAAAAATCAAAATACCCGCGGGCGATTATATTTGCGATTTTACGGCAAGCGGGGCCGTAATTCCCTTCTCTTTACATTTAAAAATCATAAACCAGTTATTGGGGGTTCAAGAATATATGCCTCGCCAGTATTTTAAAATGTACATTCTCAAAAATGCTCTGGAAGATAGATTTTATGTTCGTATCGAAATAGAGCCAGGTGTTCGCGTCTCGGTAGCTGGACCAATGGCCAAGTTATTTAACATTCCCGAAGAGGGAGAATTTTTTCAACACAGTCATTCGGGAGTGGCTCTGGTAAATCCTCGATTAAGAATAATGACCCTGACAGCGGATAATAATTTTTGGACTAGCGAATACGATGTGGATAGATTTCCAGAAGACCCAAATATGGCTGACCAGCCGTCCCTACCCGGATATCAACAGGATAACCCTCAAGGCAAACGAGTTGACAATTTTGCATGTGAAATTCCTCCCGGGGTTTATTATCATATTAGCGATGTTTTAAGTGCCATGGGCGAAGCCATGTCCCCGGCGCATAGGAAAAGTCTAAAATTTACGCAGAATGTAGACGGAACCGTGACGGTTTCAAAACTGAACGATACGGTTTCCATTTTGTTTCCCAAAACAACACCCGGCCGAGGACTGGGACGATTGCTAGGTTTTAGTAGTAATCAGTTGGATCGGTATATCAATAACGAGACTTCGGAGTATCCCGCTGATATCATGAGAGGCGTCGATGCCATGTTTGTTTATACCAATATTATCCGTCAACAAGTAGTGGGTGGTGGTCAAGCTCCTCTGCTACGTTTCATAAAAATGCCGGCTTTTTCGCTGCTAGACGAGGAGAACCAGGAAATATTTAATAATATCGACTTTTATCCAATTTCAACCAGCGATATACAAGAAATTGAAATTGAATTGAAATCCGATTACGGGGAAAATATTCCGTTTAATTTGGGCAAAGTATATATTAAACTGTTTTTTAGGCGTCGACGTCAATAGCCCAGAAGCAATGGTACCTAATAGATACACTCTGTATTTCCAAAGAGGATCCTCCCTTCCGGCTTTACACGCAAACGTTTTCCAATCCGGAGGTCGTTTTAGTGTGGGCGGTATCTTTAATTCTTTATTGCGCAAAATTACACCCTTTATTAGGCCGGCCATTAGTACTTTAGCGTCCGAAGCTGTTGGGTTAACGAGTAGAGTAATTAGCGATGCCCAAAACCCCGGAATATCACCTCGAGAATCGATTAAAAGAAATGTCAAACAATCTATAAATTCCCTACTACATAAAGGCGTGGACCGGTTCGTCAACACTCAAAGCGGGACGGGCCGAAAACGAAAGAGGACTGCTAAAACAAGCCGGAGCAAACGTGTTAAGCGACGCACTAAACGCGATTTTCTAGACTAAACATGTCGACCTACGAAAGTGTTCTTTCCGACTTTGAAGTATTTGAAAAGCCAGTGGTGAATAATAATATTGTTGGGACTAAAACGACTGCTCATTATCCCATTGCCCCACTAACTAATGCTAAATATGTAGAATTTATCATTCCCCCCTCTAACAATTATCATGATTTGACTAAAACTCTTTTGAGAGTAAAATTTCGCGTTTTGCACGAGGACGGCACGGCCGTTCCAGATGCGGAAAAGAAAGTCTCGGTGACAAATTTAATAATTGCCTCGCTATTTTGTCAAGTAGAATTATTTCTCAATGGCGTCGCTGTCCAGCAACCTAATAATATGTACCCATATATGGCCTATTTTAAAATACTTTTAAATTATGGACAAACGGCGGCCAATTCCTGGTTAACTTCTATGTTATATTATTTGGATACCATTATCGAACCGGCGACGGCTTTAGATAACGCCAATATTAACAAAGAAGATAATGGTATTGGTCGTCGCGCTAAACGCGTGGCCCAATCAAAGACGTGCGATGTAATTGGCGAATTATTTTTGGATATGTTCAAAACGCCCAAATTCTTACTAGATAATATCGAGGTGCGAATTAGACTTCATCGAAGCTCCACGGATTTCGCTATTATTCACAATGAGCAGGGCAAAAAGTATAAGATTGATTTAACGGAATGCACTTTGTTTACGCGCGAAATTGAGGTTAATCCCGAACTGCAACTAGCGCACGCCCAGATGTTAAACTCGGGAATAAACGCTCGCTACGAAATAAACTCTATTGTTATGAAAAATTTCTTAATAACCACCGGAACGCAAGATTTTATTAGGGACAGCTTGTTTACGGGGCAATTACCCTCGCGAACTGTCGTGGCTTTCGTTACTAATAAAAAATTTGTAGGGGAAGCAACTTCCAACCCCCTGGATCTCCAACACTTCAAACTCGATTTCATGCAATTCTCTTTAAATTCGCAAAATTATCCCGATATCCCCTTTACGCCCAATTTTGACGACGACCAGTACGTTAGATGTTACAATTCTTTATTCGAGGGTCTCGAGATATTAGGTCTTGACCGAGGAAATATTATTTCTTACGATTTATATAAGAAGGGCTTTTTTGTCGTTGTTTTTGATTTGAGTAGAGAGCATCTCGCTTCGTTAGGTCTAAATTCCATGCCCCAGACTGGTAACTTGCGATTATCGTTAAGATTTAGCTCTCCGCTAACCGAAAACGTCACGTGCATTGTCATGGCCGAATTTCCAAACAACCAATTAATAATATCTAAAAACAGAGAAATTATTTATAATCACCCCAACGTATAAAAGACTAAAACTTTATAAATACAATATCAGTCGCGAGCCAAGATGCACCAAGTACACACCGTCACGCCAAAGCTCGATATTTGCGTCATTGAATCTATTGAACCTAAAATATTAATTCAAAGATCGGATACGCGTACAAAAACTATATTAAAACCTAACGCCTGGTACGCTTTGTTTCGGTTTCAAAATGAACTCACGTCCTTTTTTGACGGAAAAATACCTCGCTATCATATTTGGTTGCCCGTCAAAGAGCGCATCAAGCTGGAATGCTTCGTCAACTCGAAAGATGAACGTCTAATCGATCTTCGATACTATGAACGAGGTAGCGGCAGTCGTTATTTCCTCAACTTTAGCACCAGCGAAGGATTTAGCCTGAACAAAACAGGATGGCAGACGTTGATCGACTTAAAGCCGTTGATTGACGAGGATCTCAAGGCTAAAGGGATAGCTGTCTGTCGCATGCGCGAATTAATTTTAAACGAGCTCACTACCACCTTGTTTGACGTCACTTCCACTTGCGCCAACGTCGAGTGTCGAAAACAAATATGCCACTCTCAAAGCTGCTCGGAATTTGACACAAATTTCAGCGATCGAGTCGAGCGTAATTTGCACGAAGCGCTGCCTCAACTGGATCGTGAGAAAATTTTGCATCAATTTGAGACCGACCATGGATGGATCGAGGATCAAGAGGATATTTACGCTTATTTTGTCAACAGTTTTGCCGATTTAAAGAATGCCTTGATTTATGGCTATTAAGATAAATGTATTGATATATCGTATTTGTTTAACTGATATTGTTTTTATAAAATACCTTTGCGTGTATTAAATAAAGTTGTTTATTGGGAAACCATTTAGTCGTTATTTATACTTGTCAAGACATGGATGCTAAAATTAGAAAAATTTATTACGACGTGGCAAATCCGGCCGCTTATGGGTCGCTAGCCAGATTACAAAAGGCCTTACCGGACGTGCCAAAAGCAAAATTAATCGCCTTTCTCGAGAAACAGCCCGCCTATACGAAACATCGATTTCGACGTTTCCGATTCAAAACTAACCAAGTGTACGCCTCAACTATCGATGACGTTTTTCAAGCTGATTTGTTGGATCTACCGAAATTAAAACGTTTTAATAAAAATGTTCGCTATGTTTTGTGCGTCATTGACGTCTTAAGCCGCTACGGATGGACAGTACCTCTTAGAAACAAAACATCTGGCGAGGTTATCGAAGCTTTTAAAAAAATATTTCGAGAGAGGATCCCTTTAAAAATATACACGGACTACGGTGGGGAATTTAGTTCGCGCAACTTTGCCTCCTTCTTGAAACGAAACAATGTGCAAATACATTTTGCCAGGAGTCAGCATAAGGCTAGTTTAGCGGAACGCTTTATTAGAACAATTAAGGAACAAATTGCCCGGGTTATTACGGCCACGGGGAATAAAAATTACGTTAAATATTTACCTTTAATTACTCAAGCCTATAATGAACGGGTTCATTCAACTACTGGAATTGCACCGGTTCATGTTAATATAGATAACGAATCAATCATTTGGAATAAACTGTACGGGAAATCAAACGGAATTAATCGATACGCACCGAGGCTTAAAGTTGGCGATCACGTGCGTCTTTCTATAGCTAGTAGAGTATTTAGAAAAACCAGCTCGGGAGGCACCTTTACTGACGAAATATTTCGAGTTGTTGACGTCATACCCAGGTCACCGCCCGTCTATCGCGTAGCGGATTTAAAGGGGGAGCAAATTTTGGGTGTTTTTTACGGCGCCGAACTACAAAAAGTCTCGTTACCCGAGACGGGTCTTGTCAAGAATAAATTATGAACACTTCGCAAATAAACGCTCTTTTAACTTGCGACAAAAGAACGCGCCCATACTATTTAGGATGCTTCCCAGTAAACAGACTCCCAGAACGGCCAAAAAGGTCCAAATTTTGCTTTATATTCAATAATGAAGCAGCTGGAGAGGCTGGAGAACATTGGATAGCGTGCTTTTCTAACAATGACACGGTGGAAATGTTTTGCACTTACGGAAATTCGCCGCGATACTATAAAGTTAATTTAAAACGATACGGGAAACGAGTTGTTTACAATAAACAACAAATTCAACATCCATTCTTTCAACTGTGCGGTCTGCATTGTAGTCTGTACCTAGCACTCCGCTGTGGGGGCGTAGCTAGAAAGACGATATTAGACGCCATCTATGACCAGAATCTTAAACTTAACGACTATGTCGCTTTATTATATTTATCTTTACATTTAAAAAAACATGTACACAGATATTGTTCGCAATAAAACAATTTTTTATTTGTCTAAATATTACATTTTTTTTATTAATCAATATCGCGCCATTTATTATGCCTCTTTCTCCTCTCGTTAGATGGAACCAGCGGTCCTAAGTTTTGGAGTTCGTCTTTCTTCTTCCGAGGTTTTTTCTTTTTTTTCTTGTTTTTCTGTTTAGCGGAGGCCGTCTCAAACAGGTTTTCCAAGTCCGTTAAATTGTCCCCGTTTTCCTCCGCTAAATTCTCTTGTTCATCGACAATTTCCTCTTGTAAATCGTCGTCACGATTTGCATAACCGACAGCTCCTTCTTCTAGCTCTCTTTTTGGCGTGAAAAATGTGTTTTGCAAATGATTTGCAAGAACTTCGGCTTGCCGTTTCACCATATCTCCAACATAGGTCGGCCCAAATTGTTGGTAAAAATCTTCTGGTGTTGGTGTCCCCGCAGCCGTTTCGCTTTTGAAAACCTTTTGCCGAGGCTCGGCTCGTTTAGGCGTAGTAAAAGAACTGCCCGAAGCGCTTGTTGTCGGTGATGACGTGGCATAGCTCGGCCATGACAATTGTTTTTTTCGCGGGGGCATTTTAGGGGTGACCGGTAATGGCGGCGTGGGGACATTAGACATTGCCTGTGTTACGACCTCAAATTTAGGTAAAGGAATTTGTTTCTCGATACTTAAATATTTCTTAAAAGCGTCTAAATATTTATATAATTTATCGTAGGCATTCAATGGCGATTTTAAAATATCCTCAATCTCTCGGTCCAAAGCAGAGTGCTCTTGGGCAGCTGTTGAAGTTACTGCTTTAGCGGGCACAAGAACCATTTGTTTCATAGTTTAGCAGCTATGGCTTGGACAATCGAAGGCAAGATTGCGGCAAGCAACGTCGTAAGAAAACCACCTGATTGCTGCAACAACAGCTTTTTTTTGCTTTTCTGCGACAAGGTACTTGATCCGAGTTGTCTAATAATTTTCTTGTACTTTGCTAGCTTTTTCTTGCGATCTTTACTCAAATAAATGCCCCCGCCCTTTAAATTCTTACAAATTGTCTGAATGCTCTTTAATTGAGGCGCGCTACTATTGTTTAAGAGGGTTCGCCGTTGTTTACAGCTAGTTTGACGCAAACTCTGTAAATAAGGGACAAATTTGGCAAACTTGGTCGAGGGACGCGCTACGACGAGCCGGGAGCGTTTTGCTGATCGACGTTTAACGCGTGGGGCCATTATTCAAATGACAATTAAATTTAATCGACATAGACATACATAGGTGATTCGTGAGGTAGAACTCGCGACCTTAATCGTAAATTTTCCGGAGTTTCTTGTTTTAAATCAATTAACAAATAGCTATAGGGTTCTCTAGTGGCTAGTCTGTACGCCTCCGTAATACGCTTCGGGTTATCTGGACTTATTTGTTGCGCCAAATATCTAATAGAGGCGACATCTCGAGGATTTTTCATTATTATAAAATAGGAAGAGTTTTGAGAAATTATCCGCGATTGGCTACCCTTGGGAAACAGTTGTTGAGTAATAATAATAACCGTATACCCTAAATGATGCGACGTCACGCACACTAAATCGGCAATATGAGCTTGTTTAAATAATTGGCTAGCTAAGTCGTCTAGTATCAAGTAGGAGTCGCGATTCATTTCCCAAAAGTCCGGATCCGCCGTTGGCAAGCCTTGAATAAATTGAATTCCCGGAATCAATTGTTTCAATTTTTCATAGTTTGGCTGCCAGGCGGCGTAGCAATAAATAACCTTTTTATGCGGTGGGTCAAACATAAGCTGATGATTTTGCAATAAGTTACTTAAAAGAAAACTCTTCCCCGCTTGCGTTGGCCCCACGATTAGAAACTGGGCGGGTGTTTGGAACTTTAAAGAATGCGAGACTGACTCGGTTGGATTCATCTTGATTAATAAACATTTTTATTTTAATTGACAGTTTATATATATATAATCAAAAATACAATTAACCCAAAACCCAAAGACCCTTAATAAACACAAATTAAAAAATATTTAAACAATATAAACGAAACCCTTTTACCCAAAAAAAAAAAATCCCCTATGAAGTAATTGTTTTTTTAAAAAGTTTCTCTTCTAATTCCAGACAACGCTGGCGGAAGCGTTGCACGTTGAGGAGGTTAAAGTTGACGCGAGACTCGGAGGGTAGTTGGTACACACGCACTACAGAAGAAAACACGACGGATTTATGCGCACGCGCACTTTTTCGGTTCCCGACCGCTCGTTGTTGATGGCTGGGCATGTTTGGATTAGAGGCTCGCAAACATCCTCGCCCTCGCTGGTCGGGAATTCGGAAAACCCCTGACGCAGTGGTTTGTTGTTGCACGGTTTTTTGGAAACCATCGGACACGATGGACTGTGTTTCCGATGTTCCCTCGATGGATGGTCCGTGCAACGCCACTGGTACAAGGCGATGCCGCAAAAGGCGCAGCGCGTCGTCTGTGTTTCTACATCTGCAAGATAGAAACCGTCTTTGGCCAGGGCTTCGATGGGAACGCAAGATTCCCACAAGCCCTCAAAAGTATGCCTTCGCCTAGCCTCGTAATTCATGCGAGAGAGATGTTGAAGCGGGTGTTGCCTCTTTGAAACCGTAGGGTCGACTGGTTGTCAAATCGGCGTTCAACAATCTCTTATTCGAGGTTTGGCGAAATCTTTTGGTGATTTTAACGGCCTCTAGCTGCAGCTTGTATTTATCCCGTTTAAAATTAAAAGGGACATTGACTGTAACTTCCTTTTCCGGATTCATCGCTACACTTTCAAAGGTTTCAAAGTCAAGTTTTTCAAGATTTTCTCGATTTAACGTCAACCCTTTAATTTTCTTGACTTCTTTGCCTTTGCTAGTGCGAAACGAGTAACTTTTGGCACCGGTACTACAAAAGGAAGTTATATAATCACCGCCGAGTTCGTCCGCCCAGCAACCAATATGATTGCCAGTTGGAATGTCAAACTTTCCCGGTAGATGGCGGTAGATTATCGAGTCGGTGTCACAATACAAGGCTGCGCGGTCTAATTGAAGCAGCATCTTGTTCAATTCGAGTCGCCCGTAGCAAGAAACAAAGCTCCCCACAATGGCCGACCCCAGTTTGTAGTCCGAAACGTAATCGCTTTTGGCTTTGTACGATAAGAGAGCGATCGACTCCGTAACTGGCCGTAAGTCGACTAATTCCAGAGTGTAATCGCTCGCGTATCGTATCAATTCGTAATAATTGTTGATAAAGATGCTGCGAATCTTTCCCGTATTCAGAGCCATGCGACCCCAAAGAGAATTTAAATTAATTTTAGCGATATTACGCAGGGAAGGATTTGATTGAATATCCGCCACGGTCAGAGAAAGCTTTTCATTCTTGTTTATATCAGCGATATACGCCTCTTTTTGCAGAGGCGTTTGAGCGTGAGCGGGAAATCCGGAATTCTTCACTTTTAGGGCGATAAAATCAGTCATGTACTGGGCAAAGAAATATTCCGTTTTTGGATAATGGTACACTTCGAATATATCGAGGAGTTTATAACCATGTTCCATAGCGGCATAGACTTCAACCGTTGGCCAGACTGATTCGAAAGCCCTTTCGTTGACAGTGTGATCGCAGATTTCCGCTCGCAATTCTAGGCACGTGCGACAGAGGGCGTAGGCTAATTTACCACCGCTGCGGAAGGGAATTAAGGGGATGTGGAGATCTTGAGGGGGAAGCAGACGACAACTCATAACGCCAAAATACCACCCTGGCGATTTGTCAAAATCTCTGCTATAGATTATGGGGTGGCCGCTAGGGTACGGACAATCGCGACAAACTTTCGGGTACAAAGAAATAATATCCTTGTAGAAAATTTTCTCCTCACCTTGCACGTGGCAGTTAAGAACAAAATTTTCCGTTCGTCCCCCATAGAGAGCGCTACGGGCTGATATTTGAGGTCGAAAAGTTAAACTTTTACAGAAAGCCTTTGCTTCGGCGTTTTCTTTTAAAAGCTTAACAAATTGACACTCAAAAATCGATGTGTACTCGTAGCCGGGCATATTCTCTTTAATAAAAAGCTCTCTATCTAGAGTCCGCTCGTACAGAAATCTGTTGCTGGCCTTGAGTTGGGTATTGTAGACATTTAGTTTTTGACATGGACAACCGTGAAAGTAGCAACCGTGGAAATCGTAGATTTTGGGCGGAGTTTCGCTATAGCCGTCGACTAAATAGCGCCCCACCCGATATTCACCCCCATAGCTTAAAGCCGTTCGCAATTTTATATTTTCCGTTTTCTCCACCCAAGCGAGATATTTTAAGCTAATCTGACTGTGATTAAATTTTGCATTATAGCCGTTAGAAGGAACAATACCCATGCTGTAAGGTTTATAGTAATTGTTAAGATAAATAGTGGTTAAAGCACCCGCCAAAGTAATATTTTTTAAGCAAAAAGGGTCTAATTTTGTTAGATCTACGTAAATTTTTCTAAAAGCTTCGACGCCTTGTCTTAGGACTTTGACGTCTTGAATGCAATATTTAATAAGCTCCTCTTTGATGTTATAAATAGATCCTTCCATTGACGCGTACCAAGCTTGAAAATCTCGATAATCATTGGCTTTCATTTGAGCTACGTTAAAGTACGAAGCTTCAGGGATGACGCCAATGTAATTAAGATTTTCTTCGGTATGAAAATCAAATGGAAAGAATCCTTTCGCCACATCGCCGAGGCTAAACATGCTGGTGAAATTACGCAGAGGTTGACTAATGTAATTAAAGCTATCGAGGAATCTAATTTGCGGTCCCTCAAGATGAATCATTAAAATTTTACTACCGTCAAAAATAACGGCAGGGGTGACGTGTCTATGGACTAAAGCATTAAGAATTAGAAAGTTATCAAAAGCTTTCGCGTAATGAGCTACGACTTGAGTGTTAGTAAAGCGCGGTTGGTACGTTTTACGTTTCTGTCCAGTCAAAACTACCTGCTCTACGCTAAATAAATAATTTAAAAATTGCTCGACGCAATTGGCGCCGTAAAAAATGTTGGTTTCAAAGCCAGCTTCAGTCTCTACGTCGCAAACTAGTAAAATGGGGACGTGGATATTATTTCTAAGAATAGTCTCAATGTCGTAATAAATAAACCGCGAGGCTTTCATTTTGGTTTCCAAAGGCATAACAAAATGTTCACCTGGCGGATGGACTATTTTACACTGAGAGCATTCGGGATTGCAGTCGTGGTCGTCACCCATCAGTCGCCCACATTCTAAACATCGTTTTTGGCTCGCGCAGGTGCCATTAAGTAAATGAGTTTCGTAGCAGGGGCCCGGGAAAAAATAGCGGTGGCATTCGTCGCAACGTTTTAAAGCATCCTCGTTAGTTAAATGAAAAGCTTCTCCTTGACACCGAAAACATATATAAGGTTTTGTATCCTCGGGGCATTTATGCTCTTTTAACAATTCGTATTTGTAAAAGGATTTTAAGCATAAATCGCAAGAGACACAACCGCCCATCATGCCGTGCCAAGTTTTTGCGGGGTGGATATGGTCGCCAATTTTTAATAGATAGATAAATTTAGGAGCTTGGGGGCCTTTGAAAAATATGGTAAAATTATTCGCAGCATCAACGATTACGATTCGATAATGGGGAACTAAATAATTTTGAAATTTTTGAATATCTTCTAGAGTAACAAAACCTTCGGGGACTCCGGCTTTCCTGTGCAAGATTTTTGCAATATTACCTTGAAGAGTGCTATTGCGTCTCAGTTTGTTAAAATTGTCCTGGTTAAAGGGCGGACCTTGCTTATTTTGTTGATAAAAATTGCGATCGGCCATCTCTTTACCCAGAACTAAACTCCGAGCAAAACAGAGATTATCATTATTCTCCATAAAAATAAATTGGTTATTTTGCTTAACGAAATAATCCAAATTAACCAAAGTTCTATTTTTTATGGATTTATAATAAGTCCCTATATTAGCATCGAGGTTTAGAAAAATAATGTCAAACTGAAAATCTTCCCCATTAAAGACAAAGTCCCGACTAGATTGCGTTACTCTATAGATGGTGCGCATAATTCGCTTACTGGTGAATTTGTCAATTTTTATAAATTTAATATTAACAGGGGTCGTCAATCCGGGGGAGCTTAAAACAAATCGAACCCGATTATACCCGGGATTCTCGGTTACTAATTTACGTATAACTTCGTCAAGAATTTTTCGAAAAATTCGAAAAAAATCTCGCGTTGGAATGTCTTCCAGATTTTTGAAAGCTATACGCAAATCGATTTGTTTACAATGCCACTTGCGACTCGTTTTGTCAATCTGCCGCTCAATTGTGTAGTACCGGTTTACCTGTGCGTGTTCCTCTCCTCCACTACCCTCCGAGTCGCTACCGCTGCCGCTGCTCTCACTGCTCATTTTTTGAATTTCTATCACAAATAAAAACAATATAGAAAACATTTTGGTTTGTAAATTTATTGTTAAATAGATACGTACTTTGCTAGGCGGCTGCTGAGCGGCTTCTGCGTCGTTCTTCACGTCGTCCACCAAGCGATGGAAAGCGTTAAGGAGTTTGATGGCGTCTTTGTTTTTAGCGTCAACGACTCTTTTTAGCCGCTTATGTCTACACTCCCACAGTTTGTCCGCCTGGGCGTCTTTTATATCTTTAAATTTATAGATACTGATGTCTATGTAGAAATCCCCCTTTCGCGGGGGGATTTTAGTTTCAAAATATTGCCCGTCGCTTCTCAAGCGATAGGACCCCTCAACCCCGTTGACGCCGACAACGTGTTTCTGCAACACGTCCTGGACAAACTCCTCGTCGTCAGAATCGAGGAGGATCTCAACGGGGTCGGGTTTTACAAATTGACTCAGCGTTCGTTGACCGTTGCTGGATCCTTGTCGATTATTAGGAGAAGACGGTGGAGATTCAAACATAGATTGAGACTCTTGGTACTTGTTCATGGCTGGATCGACTGTGAGAATCCAATACCAATGCTCAAGCTTTTATACCCAAAATCTCAGGGCCATTTTTTTTTAGAATACAGGCTTAGACATGGTTTTTTTATTAAGAGTTTAAAAAATATAATTATGTCTGATACGCTATTTTTAATTTGACCTAAAAAACATTTTTTATTGTGGAGTTGGTACTAAAGATTATAGAAGACATTAGGATATCTATCTATATAAAAAATACCTCTATAGTTTAATATTAATATACATTTATTTAGATTTAAATCATGTCAAAAAAACAATTTCCGTCCCTCCCAAAGTAATTAGTTTTAACCTTCACTAATAAATTGTTTTTCTTATATAAAGCGATCTCGTGAGAATTATTCAAATTATTCGAAACACGCCTAAACAAGCTTTTGCATACGAATAATATTTGTCCCCTTAGGCATTTATCAAAGTAACTTCTTTTTAACCTTCGCTAAAGGGTTTTTTATATAACACGATCTCGTTTGAATTATTTAAAACACACCTAGACAACTTTTTTGCATACGAAAAAAACTTAGACCTCGGAGAGATTTTGTAATTTTATACCTATATATCTAATTAACTTTTTGGCTATTTATTGAATTTTAAAAATCTTGAAAGTATTGGCTAGACACTATTAGATTTGACCTCGCTAATTTTGTATATAAGCCCCGTGTTTCAAAATGAAAGTTATCAGTTGTTTAACTTCTGTTTCTGAAACACTATCCCAAAAACTTTAAGATGTCTTTTTCGACCGCTCCTCGTTTGCCCTGCCTGCCCGTGATCAAAATCCATCCGGCAGCGCTTACTCCCCGTCGTGCCACCCCCCAGTCGGCCGGGCTGGACTTATATTGTCCAGTGGATACCGTAATCGACCCTCACGGTATCAAAATCGTGTCGACTGGGTTAGGCGTGATGCTGCCCGAGAACAGCTACGGCCGCCTTGTTGGCCGTAGCAGCTTAACAGCCCAAGGGCTGTTTGTCGCCGAGGGGACGATAGGTATGTTTATTAGTTATTTTATAGTGTGTAAAAGTATAATAATTCTTAACAATAATAGACGCCGACTATCGGGGACCCCTAAAAGTCGTCGTCGCAAATGTCGGGGAAACCCCCTACGTTGTCAAGCGGGGTGATCGTTTCGCCCAATTGATAGTGACCCCGGTTATATTGCTAAGACCGGTGGAAACGGCGGTAAATATTTTCAAGTTTTTTAATTTAGAATTCAACTTGTAACATGTTTTTATGTTGTTTCTAGACTTTGACCCCGACGGCACGCGGCAGTGGGGGGTTTGGGTCGACCGGTGTTTAATCTTTTTAAATGGTGGTGGGTTTTTTTCATATAAATATTTGTTATTGTATATATTATATTGTTTGTTATTAAAAATTTTTATTTCTATATTTGTTATTCTTGTCAGACTTATAATTATAGGCTTATTTTCTAACTCCACCTTAATTAGCCTATCCAATGATATTAGCTCTTTACTTACGCTCCGCCTAATGTGACAAATAGGATCCAATTAAAACTGCCGCTTAACTCTCTAGTATGTTACATATAGCATGTACTAGCAATTTAAATATCATTTGTTATCATAGCCCTCGCAATATGTTGTGCCTCATTTTCTTTTTTGTTTACGGGTTAATAGTCAACGTTTTGTTAACTCTTTACGAAATTGAACGGCGAAGCAGAAAACAATTAGAAAATAAACCCAAACGTCCCTCCGCCAATTGCACTTCCGAGTCAAATAACGATACAGGGTCAACGTGAAAAATGAACTCTTTAAAACATGCTTGTTTATCCTTGTTGGTTGTTGATTATTTTGTAATATATATTCTGTATTTATTTATCACCCATATCTGTACATCTTATAAAAAGTAAATATTTGATGTCTTAAAATCTGTGTTTTTATTAACTTTAGGCTTACAGAAAGCTGGAGTGGTTAAAGGGCAACACCCAATGTTAGCAAGCCAGGGAATGACGTCAAGGTTGACTATAGGTTTAGTTTTGGTTTAAGTTAAGAAGATGATGTCATGGGGGTTGAAACTAACAGCTCGGGCTAGTCCAGACTTGTCTGAAAAGTTTTGGTTTGAGTTTGGTGGATGAGGAGAGGGCGGCCATCTTGGGGTGGCGGCCATCTTGGATGTCTGCATATCTGTATAGTCCCTACTACTTATATCTGGGGACATTTGTGTATAAATAATTAGATTTTGTACTAGTGTCGAAGCCTATATGGTTCCATCAGGTATTTCAATTTCATTTTTCACACTCGATAAATTTACAAGTGGGGACCTTCACCGTCATTTCAACAGACAAGTGGGGTCTTTTAAACACACATTTTCTAATTTCAGGTATATTTTAATTTTATAGTTTTAATATTGATTATTATAATGAAATTTCGGTAATAAGACCTTTTAAAGGCTTAACACTTAAGTTTTCAGCTGATTTCAGGTTTACAAGTGGGGACCTAAACAGTCTTCCAACCTTATATCTGAGGACATTTGTGTATAAATTATTATGTTTTAAATTAGTGTCAAAGCCTATATGGTTCAATCAAGTATTTCAATTTCATTTTTCACACTCGATAAATTTACAAGTGGGGACCTTCACCGTCATTTCAATAGACAAGTGGGGTCTTTTAAACACACATTTTCTAATTTCATGTATATTTTAATTTTATAGTTTAAATATTGATTATTATAATGAAATTTAGGTAATCGGACCTTTGAAAGGCTTAACACTTAAGTTTTGAGCTGATTTCAGGTTTACAAGTGGGGATCTAAACAGTCTTCCAACCTTATATCTGGGGACATTTGTGTATAAATTATTATGTTTTAAATTAGTGTCAAAGCCTATATGGTTCAATCAAGTATTTCAATTTCATTTTTCACACTCGATAAATTTACAAGTGGGGACCTTCACCGTCATTTCAACAGACAAGTGGGGTCTTTTAAACACACATTTTCTAATTTCATGTATATTTTAATTTTATAGTTTAAATATTGATTATTATAATGAAATTTAGGTAATCGGACCTTTTAAAGGCTTAACACTTAAGTTTTGAGCTGATTTCAGGTTTACAAGTGGGGACCTAAACAGTCTTCCAACCTTATATCTGGGGACATTTGTGTATAAATTATTATGTTTTATATTAGTGTCAAAGCCTATATGGTTCAATCAAGTATTTCAATTTCATTTTTCACACTCGATAAATTTACAAGTGGGGACCTTCACAGTCATTTCAACATACAAGTGGGGTCTTTAAAACACACATTTTCTAATTTCATGTATATTTTAATTTTATAGTTTAAATATTGATTATCAGAATGAAATTTAGGTAATCAGTCCTATTTCTAGCTTAACACTTAAGTTTTGACCTAATTTCAGGTTTACAAGTGGGGACCTAAACAGTCTTCCAACCTTATATCTGGGGACATTTGTGTATAAATTATTAGATTTTGTACTAGTGTCGAAGCCTATATGGTTCCATCAGGTATTTCAATTTCATTTTTCACACTCGATAAATTTACAAGTGGGGACCTTCACCGTCATTTCAACAGACAAGTGGGGTCTTTTAAACACACATTTTCTAATTTCAGGTATATTTTAATTTTATAGTTTTAATATTGATTATTATAATGAAATTTAGGTAATAAGACCTTTTAAAGGCTTAACACTTAAGTTTTCAGCTGATTTCAGGTTTACAAGTGGGGACCTAAACAGTCTTCCAACCTTATATCTGAGGACATTTGTGTATAAATTATTATGTTTTAAATTAGTGTCAAAGCCTATATGGTTCAATCAAGTATTTCAATTTCATTTTTCACACTCGATAAATTTACAAGTGGGGACCTTCACAGTCATTTCAACATACAAGTGGGGTCTTTAAAACACACATTTTCTAATTTCATGTATATTTTAATTTTATAGTTTAAATATTGATTATTATAATGAAATTTAGGTAATCGGACCTTTGAAAGGCTTAACACTTAAGTTTTGAGCTGTTTTCAGGTTTACAAGTGGGGACCTAAACCGTCTTCCAACCTTATATCTGGGGACATTTGTGTATAAATTATTAGGTTTTAAATTAGTGTCAAAGCCTATATATTTCCATCAGGTATTTCAATTTCATTTTTCACACTCGATAAATTTACAAGTGGGGACCTTCACAGTCATTTCAACAGACAAGTGGGGTCTTTTAAACACACATTTTCTAATTTCATGTATATTTTAATTTTATAGTTTAAATATTGATTATCAGAATGAAATTTAAGTAATCAGTCCTATTTCTAGCTTAACACTCAAGTTTTGAGCTAATTTCAGGATTACAAGTGGGGACCTAAACAGTCTTCCAACCTTACATCTGGGGACATTTGTGTATAAATTATTAGATTTTGTACTAGTGTCGAAGCCTATATGGTTCCATCAGGTATTTCAATTTCATTTTTCACACTCGATAAATTTACAAGTGGGGACCTTCACCGTCATTTCAACAGACAAGTGGGGTCTTTTAAACACACATTTTCTAATTTCATGTATATTTTAATTTTATAGTTTAAATATTGATTATTATAATGAAATTTAGGTAATCGGACCTTTGAAAGGCTTAACACTTAAGTTTTCAGCTGATTTCAGGTTTACAAGTGGGGACCTAAACAGTCTTGCAACCTTATATCTGGGGACATTTGTGTATAAATTATTATGTTTTATATTAGTGTCAAAGCCTATATGGTTCAATCAAGAATTTCAATTTCATTTTTCACACTCGATAAATTTACAAGTGGAGACCTTCACAGTCATTTCAACATACAAGTGGGGTCTTTTAAACACACATTTTCTAATTTCAGGTATATTTTAATTTTATAGTTTTAATATTGATTATTATAATGAAATTTAGGTAATAAGACCTTTTAAAGGCTTAACACTTAAGTTTTGAGCTGATTTCAGGTTTACAAGTGGGGACCTAAACAGTCTTCCAACCTTATATCTGGGGACATTTGTGTATAAATTATTATGTTTTAAATTAGTGTCAAAGCCTATATGGTTCAATCAAGTATTTCAATTTCATTTTTCACACTCGATAAATTTACAAGTGGGGACCTTCACCGTCATTTCAACAGACAAGTGGGGTCTTTTAAACACACATTTTCTAATTTCATGTATATTTTAATTTTATAGTTTAAATATTGATTATTATAATGAAATTTAGGTAATCGGACCTTTTAAAGGCTTAACACTTAAGTTTTGAGCTGATTTCAGGTTTACAAGTGGGGACCTAAACAGTCTTCCAACCTTATATCTGGGGACATTTGTGTATAAATTATTATGTTTTATATTAGTGTCAAAGCCTATATGGTTCAATCAAGTATTTCAATTTCATTTTTCACACTCGATAAATTTACAAGTGGGGACCTTCACAGTCATTTCAACATACAAGTGGGGTCTTTAAAACACACATTTTCTAATTTCATGTATATTTTAATTTTATAGTTTAAATATTGATTATCAGAATGAAATTTAGGTAATCAGTCCTATTTCTAGCTTAACACTTAAGTTTTGACCTAATTTCAGGTTTACAAGTGGGGACCTAAACAGTCTTCCAACCTTATATCTGGGGACATTTGTGTATAAATTATTAGATTTTGTACTAGTGTCGAAGCCTATATGGTTCCATCAGGTATTTCAATTTCATTTTTCACACTCGATAAATTTACAAGTGGGGACCTTCACCGTCATTTCAACAGACAAGTGGGGTCTTTTAAACACACATTTTCTAATTTCAGGTATATTTTAATTTTATAGTTTTAATATTGATTATTATAATGAAATTTAGGTAATAAGACCTTTTAAAGGCTTAACACTTAAGTTTTCAGCTGATTTCAGGTTTACAAGTGGGGACCTAAACAGTCTTCCAACCTTATATCTGAGGACATTTGTGTATAAATTATTATGTTTTAAATTAGTGTCAAAGCCTATATGGTTCAATCAAGTATTTCAATTTCATTTTTCACACTCGATAAATTTACAAGTGGGGACCTTCACAGTCATTTCAACATACAAGTGGGGTCTTTAAAACACACATTTTCTAATTTCATGTATATTTTAATTTTATAGTTTAAATATTGATTATTATAATGAAATTTAGGTAATCGGACCTTTGAAAGGCTTAACACTTAAGTTTTGAGCTGTTTTCAGGTTTACAAGTGGGGACCTAAACCGTCTTCCAACCTTATATCTGGGGACATTTGTGTATAAATTATTAGGTTTTAAATTAGTGTCAAAGCCTATATATTTCCATCAGGTATTTCAATTTCATTTTTCACACTCGATAAATTTACAAGTGGGGACCTTCACAGTCATTTCAACAGACAAGTGGGGTCTTTTAAACACACATTTTCTAATTTCATGTATATTTTAATTTTATAGTTTAAATATTGATTATCAGAATGAAATTTAAGTAATCAGTCCTATTTCTAGCTTAACACTTAAGTTTTGAGCTAATTTCAGGTTTGCAAGTGGGGACCTAAACCGTCTTCCTACCTTATATCTGGGGACATTTGTGTATAAGTTATTAGATTTTGAATTAGTGTCAAAGCCTATATGGTTCCATCAAGTATTTCAATTTCATTTTTCACACTCGATAAATTTACAAGTGGGGACCTTCACCGTCATTTCAACAGACAAGTGGGGTCTTTTAAACACACATTTTCTAATTTCATGTATATTTTAATTTTATAGTTTAAATATTGATTATTATAATGAAATTTAGGTAATCGGACCTTTTAAAGGCTTAACACTTAAGTTTTGAGCTGATTTCAGGTTTACAAGTGGGGACCTAAACCGTCTTCCAACCTTATATCTGGGGACATTTGTGTATGAACTATTAGATTTTGAATTAGTGTCAAAGACTATATGGTTCCGTCAAGTATTTCAATTTCATTTTTCACACTCGATAAATTTACAAGTGGGGACCTTCACCGTCATTTCAACAGACAAGTGGGGTCTTTTAAACACACATTTTCTAATTTCATGTATATTTTAATTTTAGAGTTTAAATATTGATTATTATAATGAAATTTAGGTAATCGGACCTTTGAAAGGCTTAACACTTAAGTTTTGAGCTAATTTCAGGTTTACAAGTGGGGACCTAAACCGTCTTCCTACCTTATATCTGGGGACATTTGTGTATAAATTAAGAGATTTTGAATTAGTTTCAAAGCCTATATGATTCCATCAAGTATTTCATTTTTCACACCCGATACATTTACAAGTGGGGACCTTCACTGTCATTTCAACTGACAAGTGGGGTCTTTTAAACACACATTTTCAAATTTCATGTATATTATAATTTTATAGTTAAAATATTGATTATCAGAATGAAATTTATGTAATCAGTCCTATTTCTAGCTTAACTTTTAAGTTTTGAGCCAATTTCAGGTTTACAAGTGGGGACCTAAACCATCTTCCTACCATATATCTGGGGACATTTGTGTATAAATTTTTAGATTTTGAATTATTGTCAAAGCCTATATGGTTACATCAAGTATTTCAAGATAATTTTTCACACTCGATAAATTTACAAGTGGGGACCTTGGCTGTCATTTCAACAGACAAGTGGGGTCTTTTATACACACATTTTCTAAATACATGTATATTATACTTTTGTAATTAAAATGTAGATTATTATGATGAAATTTTAGAAATAGGATTTTTACGGTTCCTTCAAATATTTGAAGATATTTTTTTAAACTAGATAATTTTACAAGTGGGGACCTTCGCTGTCATTTCAACGGACAAGTGGGGTCGTTAATATACATGTTTTCAAAATTCATTTTAATTCACTTTTTTTAATTAAAATATTGATAATTATGATGAAATTTACATTATATGTAACGTTAGTCCCATTTTAAAATGTGGGGAACTTGGCCATCTTTTTAATGTACATCTGGGGACATACAGTTTTTTAAATCGAGTTAATGTTTTAAACGAAGTTAATTTAATGACGCCTAAAGAATTAGGAAAAGTAGTTTTCGTACGTCAAGTGTAATTAAATTATGAAAAAATCACCGTTCGGTCTGTGAGATACAAGATTTTATATTTTTATCGCTGAATAATGTATATTTTGTATTTCTAAAGTAGCGACATCTATCTGTGCTTATTTTAATGAAAACCCATTTTTGAGCCCCCACATGTACGCCGAAGAGACCATATGGTCCTCATTTCGTACAACTGGGTACCCGGGTGTGTGAAAACCTCTGGCGACATCTCTCGGATATGTGTTAATTTCCATGGTCCCCACTTGTAATGTGAAAAGACCAAGTACCTTACAAGTGGGGACTTTTTTAAAAAAATTAATTTGGGCTCTAATTAGTCTAATTATATCATTTATCTAATTACTTACATGTAAGTCGGGTCCCCACTATGTGGGTGAAAAGATTGTCAGAATCCCCACATGTCAATCGTATACAGACGCACCCACACACACACACACACACACACAGACACGTCGAAATTAGAACCTCTCCGTGACATACGTCACTCGGAGAGGTAAAAAGCATATGCCTCGATTTATCCATTCTTTCACATACATGTCAAGGAAATGAACAAATATTTGATCTTCCTAAAAGTATGGATAAACAGTAAATAGAAAAGATGGCAACTGTATCTTCTAAACAAAATCAAATTCAAACCATACTAAACAATGATAAAAGGGTAAAATTCATTTCCAAATCATCGGTAAATTTCCTCCGAGCGTGAGCAAGCAAAGGTTAAATTGATAAGTGCAGAAGTGAACTATTTTCAGAAATATGGCGGGTCGACTTTCGAACTACCCACGCTTTAGTCCATGCGTTTAATTCATTTCTAAAGTCAATATGATTAGAGCAAACTTTCCTATTAGTGTTCAAACCTTCCCTATTATTTTTCATACTTTCCCAATAATTGTTCATAATTTTCCTATCGTTGTTCATACTTTTCCTATTATGGTTCATACTTTTCCTATTATTGTTCATACTTTTCCTATTATATTTCATACTTTTCCTATTATTGTTCATACTTTTCCTATTATTGTTCATACTTTTCCTATTATTGTTCATACTATTCCTATTATTGTTCATACTATTCCTATTATTGTTCATACTATTCCTATTATTGTTCATACTATTCCTATTATTGTTCATACTATTCCTATTGGTGGGGTGGCGAAGCGGTTAGCGCTTTCGCCTCGCAGCAAGAGGATCCCGGATTGTTGCACCGGGTGAAAAATCTGGGAAGAAATCCTTCTGCGTAGAGTTTGCAAGTTCTCTCCCCGCTTGTTAAAGGAGTTTTCCTCCGCGGTCTAACCCGGTTTCTCCTTTCCATCAAAACTTGCAGAGGTTAACGGTAATAGTTAGTATAGGGCGCTGTCGGTTAGCTTTGGCATAGGGGCTAGCCACCACCCCTCTATGCATTGTAAAGGCGTTCGATAAGTGGCAATAAGTCGCAAGATGACTTGGTCCAATTAGCTAGCTGAACTTATTATTATTATAGCAGAACTATTATTGTTCATACTATTCCTATTATTGTTCATACTATTCCTATTATTGTTCACACTATTCCTATTATTGCTCATACCTTTCCTATTATTATTCATACTTTTCTTATTATTATTATAGCAGAACTATTATTGTTCATACTATTCCTATTATTGCTCATACCTTTCCTATTATTATTCATACTTTTCCTATTATTTTTCATACTTTTCCAATAATTGTTCATACTTTTCCAATAATTGTTCATACTTTTCCAATAATTGTTCATAATTTTCCTATCATTGTTCATAATTTGCCAATTATTTTTCATACTTTTCCAATTATTGTTCATACCTTTCCAATTACTGTTCATACCTTTCCAATTATTGTTCATACCTTTCCAATTATTGTTCATACTTTTCAAACTATTATTCATACTTTTCCAATTACTGTTCATACTTTTCAAACTATTGTTCATACCTCTCCTATTACTGTTCATACCTCTCCTATTACTGTTCATACCTCTCCTA
The DNA here is from genome assembly GCF_054372755.1 of Phalangium opilio. Lineage (NCBI taxonomy): Eukaryota > Metazoa > Arthropoda > Arachnida > Opiliones > Phalangiidae > Phalangium > Phalangium opilio. Next base: position 947,290 of record NW_028324203.1, read on the forward strand.
TTACTGTTCATACCTCTCCTATTACTGTTCATACCTCTCCTATTACTGTTCATACCTTTCCTATTACTGTTCGTACCTTTCCTATTACTGTTCGTACCTTTCCTATTACTGTTCGTACCTTTCCTATTACTGTTCATACCTTTCCCATTACGGTTCATATCTTTCCCAGTGTTAATAAAAATATGTACAAAATATGAACAAAAATAAATGTGAAGGAAATATGTAAAAAAATCAAAGTATACAATGTAAAATATTAGTAAATAAAAGTTAATTTTGAATGTAAATTAATAGTAGAATATTCATTTCACACTGTCTTAAAGATAAGTGATGATAATGTTGGCGCTTCTTTTAGTTTTTCTGTTGATCAACGTGATGAATTTAGTTCTGATAGTAAGAGTAGTGAAGAGGATAATTCTCAAGATGAATTTGAGTACAACCTTTTTGAGTTTTATGAACTAACCAAAACGCCGAAAGAATTTATGAAATTTTTGTTTGATTATCTCCTTATTGCCTCTGAGAGATCGTGTCCATCCTGTGGAAACCCGATGAAACCCTATGAAACTCGCTTCGAAGCAAACCAAGTTGCCCATAAAAAAAGGTATCGTTCCTTTCAACCGAATTCCCAATGGACCGAAATTCCATTCGACCGAACATCTCGCAATGATTTTAGATTTCCAGCCCAATGGCTATATTCCCGATAGACCGAAATCCCAATCGTCCGAATATGCCCCTAAAAAATACATGAATATAACTTGAAACACTGTAGCCGTCAGCGATTCGGTGGTGTAGTGGATACGATGTTGGATTGCGAAGCGATAGATTGTTGGTTCGAATCTCCGAAAGGTATGTTAATAATATTAAAAGTAAATCTTTCGTGATACTAATTAAAACGCTCACTTTCATTCCTTTCAAGGCAAGAGATATATAGGATTAATAAACAAATTGTGCTTAAAATGAAGTACAGTCATAATGGTAGTTCCATCAATGTCTTTAAATTTTAAATTAAAATTTTAATATTTTGGTTTCGGGTGGGTTAGGTTAGGTTAGCTTAGCATAGGTTAGGTTAGGTAAGCATAGGTTAGGTTAGGTTAGCATAGGTTAGGTTAGGTTAGGTTAGTTTAGGTTTGGTTTGGTTTGGTTCCAATAATTCGTTGACACCTTTTCCAAAATATGCTCCTTTTAATTAGCTACCACCTTTTCCAAAATATGCTCCTTTTAATTAGCTGCCACCTTTTCCAAAATATTCTCCCATTAATTAGCTGCCACTTTTTCCAAAATATTCTCCTATTAATTAGCTGCCACCTTTTCCAAAATATTCTCCCTTTAAATAGCTACCACCTTTTCCAAAACATTCTCCTATTAATTAGCTGCCACCTTTTCCAAAAGATTTTCCTATTAATTAGCTGCCACCTTTTTCAACATATTCTCCTATTAATTAGCTGCCACCTTTTTCAACATATTCTCCTATTAATTAGCTGCAACCTTTTCCAAAACATTCTCCTACTAATTAGCTACCACATTTTCCAAAATATTCTCCTTTTAACTAGCTACCACCTTTTCCAAAATATTCTCCTTTTAATTAGCTACCACCTTTTCCAAAAGATTTTCCTATTAATTAGCTGCCACCTTTTTAGACATATTCTCCTATTAATTAGCTGCAACCTTTTCCAAGACATTCTCCTACAAATTAGCTACCACATTTTCCAAAATATTCTCCTTTTAACTAGCTACCACCTTTTCCAAAATATTCTCCTTTTAATTAGCTACCACCTTTTCCAAAACATTCTCCTATTAATTAGCTGCCACCTTTTCCAAAACATTCTCCTATTAATTAGCTGCAACCTTTTCCAAAACATTCTCCTATTAATTAGCTGCCACCTTTTCCAAAATATTCTCCAATTAATTATCTGACATCTTTTCCAAAATATTTCTGTTATTGCTAATAAATTGTTCGTGGTAAGAGGCGGGCTTTTAATACTCATATAAATAATCTTTTTACCTCCAAACAAGGTTGGCTTGGGTTAGGTTAGGTTACGTTTGGTTAGGTTAGGTTAGGTTAGGTTAGGCTAGGGTAGGTGAGGTTCGCCGTAATGAAAACGTAGTTAAAATAAGTGCAGTTATACATTTTCAACTCACATTTATTTTAACAATAATATGTTGTGAAATTAAAAATATATTTAATGCAAAACCACACAGTATGTCTTCTTCCAGTTCAATAGAATTTCGGTCCAATGGGACTATAATAAAATCGCACCTTTGGCTACGTTCGGTCGAATGGGACCCCCAAAAAAAACCCTTCTGTCGAATGGGAATTCGGTTCAATGGGACCAAAGCTAAAAAAATCGGCCGGATTTATAAGCGTGGCGTTGTCGAAAGACTATTTCTTGGCAACACTAGACGGGAGTGTGGGACGTCCATGTCCATAAGGAAAAGCAGCTGCTTTGAGCGTTCGCACCTATCTATGGTGGAAATTACGATGTTATCATATATGATATGTGAAAACCTACCGAAGAAACTCATCAAACGTCACCTCGGAGTGAATAAAAATACAGTTTCCGATTGGGTTAGCATGCTACTGAAAGTTGCGGAGCATGCTGCCCTTACGACCAGTGAACCTATAGGAGGGGAGGGCAAAGTCGTTGAGATCGATGAAAGCAAGTTCGGAAAGAGGAAGTTTCATCGGGGCCACAGGGTGCAAGGTACCTGGGTGTTTGGTGGTGTGCAGCGCGACACGGGAGCCTTTTTCATGGTCCCTGTGGAAGACCAAAGCGCTGCCTCCTTAATTCCAATAATCAAACGATGTATCAATCCTGGTACAACGATCTATAGTGATTGGTGGAAAGCATATGACTCGTTAGACGAAGTGCCGGAGTTTGTGCATATGAAGGTGAATCACTCTATTGCTTTTAAGGATTACGAAAGGTGTGTCCATACGGACAAATTAGAAGGCAAATGGATTGCTGCTAAAAAATATCTGCCAAGATTTGGTTTTAAGAAGAGGTATGTTCAAGGCTAATTAGCCTTGAATATGTTAAATTAGAAAGCTAAAAGGGATAAAGAAATATATTTTGGTGAAATGTTTACGCATATTGTAAATTTATATAATCCTAGTAAAGTAGAATCGCTTTCTGATTCATATTAACGCTTTTTTTCGTAGTAATCAAATAATAAATATATATCATTAACGTGCGTAAAAACGTTGTAATTTTTGTCTTCTTGATCAAATCATCTTTTAGTCTAATGATGATAATGCCATACGGCCTCTTAAGTAGGCGTCTAAAGTTGCCTATTAGAAAGGCCAGTACTGTACAGATTATAGAATGAATACCTTATAAGGCTTGTCGTTTCAGCATAAAATTATGCTTACGGCTATCGTGATCATTGAACTTCCATTAGATTTCAAATCCTGGCAGAGCTTACGTTTCGATAATTAGTGACAAGGCTAGTTATGAGGTCAGTATCTAAGGCTAGAATGATATTGTTGTGGTTTACTAATTTACGTGTAGAGACAGACGAGACTAGGAGTGGAATCCGAAGTGGACTCTGTTTTGGAGGTTTTTAATATATGTACTGATTTTCTTCGTGGCTAAATTTTAAATGAGAAGTCAAGTAAGGTCTAATTTATATTTTATTTATTTTCCTTCCGTTATTTGACAAATAATCTACATTCAAAGTTGGAGTTGTTTTTAAGGGGTAGAAATGCGCCGTTCAGAGATAAGCCTTGGTCTAAAGGAAGTTCACATTAAAATTTCATGGCGCCGTTGGGCCAAGGCTTAGGTTTTCCGAGAAATTTAATTTCTCCGCCTTAAAAACAATAGTTTTTGATATTGCAAATATATAGGAATTTAATTAATCTAGTTTAGATATGTTTTGAATTGGAAATAGTAGAAATATCTTGGACTCGAAATTGGTTTTGAAAAAAGTAAATATCTTGGGTTTAAAGCCAGCTGGGAATATCTGGGCGATAAGACCCATTTTTAGAATTGCAAATACTTGGGATTGAAACCTAGTGTTTGGAACCAGAAACATCTGGGTTTTTGAAACCTGATTTTTTTTTGGTTAACTGCGAATATCTGGGTTTTTGAAACCTCCTTTCTTTGGGGTGAGGGGTACTGTGAATATCGGCGTTTTGAAATCTTATTCTTTTGGGTACGGTTAATATCACGGTTTGAAACATGCTTTTTTTACGGTACTGGGAATATCTGCATTTTGAAACCTGATTATCTTCGTTTCGAACGAGGGGCTGATCACTTGCGAAATCGAGTGTACAAACGCCCACGAAAACAGATTTTCAATATCATGAAATCTTGAAATGTTTGAAAATCTTAGTTGAAATGTGACTTAAAATCTTTGGAAATGTGTCTTGAAATCTTTGGAATCTTTAGAAACTTGATTTAAAATCTTTGGAAATGACTTAAAATCATCGAGGATTTTAGTTGAAATTCGGAAATTTTATAAAATCTTGGTAGAAATATTTCGAAATCTGTTAAAATCATAAAACTTCTATGAAAATTTTGAAATCTCTGAAATTTTTGAAATCTCTCGAAATCATTAGGAATTTTTTGAATTTTGTAGCCGTATTCTGCTGAAAAATTACTCTCTTCCTACCTTTCCTAAGCTCTCTCATTTGTAAATCCAAATCAAACTTGTGGGTTTTCATTGGCGGTGGTGGTTTTGGGGCAAAACTCACTAAAGGCTTGTGAGAGGTTCAAATTTTCGTGCAGACGCCATTGACACGTGTCAAAACATACACCAAATTCAAAGTAATAATTTTTGAAATCGGCAAATTGTTCAGCATCATGAATCGGTTAATTGACCGCCTTTCTTTTGCTTTCTTTTTCCAGCGGAACTTAGCAGACTACACTTCGTCGTTGCTAATGCCGGTTATGGACCATATTTTTCTTGGTGTTGTTGACTTTAGAAAGAAAAAACTAAATTATTGTTTTAAATACTGTTAGTTTACAAAATATTAGGGTTTGCGTTGTTATAATTTAAAAAGTATGCCTTTGCTTTGTGGGAAATTGAAGTCGAACTCTGCCTGAGCTCGAACAGGATTTCGACCGAGGCTTATGACGACGAAAGTCCTCTGTATTAAGTATTAAAGAAAGGTTTTTTTGTTTCTGTTATTTACTTAGATTTTGGTTCTGTTAGATAAGTTTCAAGCAACAGAGGCACGTTAGTAAATGATAGGAACATGAAATGAGGCACCATCCCATAGCGTAGATATTTGGTCACTCATAGGCCATGACCAAGATAATTATGTTTTTATACAAATATGACTGCCTACTTGCTATGGGTCATGAAAGCCTGATTCGTTCTTATATATATATTGCATGACTGTCACAGCCATCTTCCCTTGCGCTTGGCACCATGAACTATACCTATTTTAAAATCAAAGCATCAACAGCGAAACAAATTCTTCTACCTTTTATAAAGCAACTATTGCTTAAATGTTCAACTGGTAAATAATGTTGCAGACATGTCTAACAAATATAAATATTCATATGCTTTTATTTTATTATAGATTTGTGGTAATGACACTTCTATCATTGACACTAACAATGGAGAATTATCTAGGGCAATTCCTCTAAGGATATCTGCCAACTTTGAAATGTTATAATCAACTTATATATTAAGGTATTAACACTTTTATTAGTCGAGCATGCTTTACCCTAAGGTATTTAATACAAAAGGCTGTCGTTGTTGTTGCAACCATAAACTACCAACGAGTATGTGGTTTGAGCCGATACAAATATGAGGTGAGTTCTTTAAAGGTATGTATAAGATAAACTAATCAAACTTTACTAATTAATATTATGGAAAATAAGTAACGGAGAGGAACCAATGTCGAGACTGAACGATGAGCTGTTACTCAAAAACAGTTTAGTAAAATTATTTAAATAAAACTGAGTTTATTTTAACTTTATCACATAGGATTCTCGGTGTAAATTAGTTTCTTATTGTCAATATCTATAAGACCATTGTATTTGACGACCATTAAATGCATATGGTATTATTATCTGATGTGTCTGTTGGAATGGTATTAGGCTGAAGGAGGACTGGCATTCATGTGGATATGTTCTTGAGAATTTTTGTTTATAAATTATCATTATAAGAATGTATTAATATTCATTTCAAAAAGGACCTATTGAAATTATGTATTCAACTTAAAATCCTATGTATTAAAAAAGGCTTTTATTGATCATCTTTGTTGCAGTTTTGTATGAAGATTCTCCATATATCCAATTGCACATTTCAACAGGTCACGAAGCATTACCGAAATCGAAAATATTTAATATGACTTTCATTTTCCATGTTCTATTCTAAAATCTTGTTTAAATTTAAACTTTAATTATTGATTTATTGGTTTCTACCCCTTTATTGTTAAATCACAATTAAACTTAGTAAAAAGTGTTATGTCCTTCGCCTCATTTAACGAAGAGTCATCGTAGATATTAAGTTTTAAATCCATGGTGTTTTATATTTCTAATTTTGTTGTTTTTAATAAGTGCTGCTACTTCATGGAATTTTAAAGGTTTTACGTTTATTTACAATTAAAAATTATTACTATGGGAGGTTTTGGACCGCGGTCCTTCCTCAGCCAAGTTTCAATTCTAAACTGAAGAGTCAATTAAAAAATGTGCCACTCTAGGAACCTGTAAGCCTATTGATGATTCTATGGTTATATTTTCATCTCACATTGGCTACTTTTTTGATCTAAGGGATCCGTCTTTAAAGTTTCGTGCGCCCCAGTGTACTTAAGGGAAGATGCCACGCAAAAATGAATTAAGACAATGAAGCTTAAACATTTGAATGGATAGGAAATAGGGAGCCAACATATTCTAGTGTTTAATTATTATTTCTCCAAGAGTTCCATAAAAGTTGGACATTTACCAACTACATAGTTACATACATTACTGGAGAATATCTGAAATCGAGTATAATATAAAGATCTAGCTAACAATTTACGGCATACTGACAAATGTCAACTTCAAACCTGGGAATAAATGTACATTTCAGGAGTTCATGGACGTAAGTGATTTCACCTCCATTTATCCTCCAGTTTTCTTCTTTCATATATCGCCTTTCAAGACGTTTAATATCTTCTTGATCTCTTCCAACCATCAATCTTGCTCATTGACATCATTTAACCTATCTGCGATCCCTGATGTTTTATCGAGTTTCCTTCTTCTGCTATGTGGTGTTTTGACAGTCATTAAAGTTATTAAAGTACACTGTCCATGTATTGCTAAATTCAATTTGCTAAAATAAACCTGTTAGTAACAGAAGAAAATGAAGATAAATTCCTACTATAGAGGTCAAAAATAGTTCCCATTCGGGTTCATGTCAAGCACGTTATTTATAATAAAATTTAATTGCATTACACCTACCAAAAATACAGGAATTTACATTTCAATACCCTTATATATAGCTTTTCCAATGTCATGTTTGTGTGATTAAACACAGTACACAAGGTCCCCAAACCCATGGGAAAACATGTATGGTGAAGTTAAGGTTCATAAACTAGATGGCGTAAAGCACTTAAACATTAAGTGTAAAGGTTATTGCACTGACCTTACACCCACAGTTCACTGTTCACGAAAAAATAAACTGAACTTAACTAGAATGCGTTTTCTTCCTCCTATCAACTCTTATCTACATCCAATCACAACCCTTAAGTTCAATGTGGTCATAACCGCCACTGCCAATGAAAATCCTTAAGTTTGATCTGGATTGACCAATGACCGAGCTTAAGAAAAGTAGGAGGAGAATAATTTTCAGCAGAATACGGCCGCTGGATATTTGAGAATGGCATGCAATCAAAATTTAAAGTCCACTCGCCAATTGACTTAGTTATGTAGAACATTGAAGATGGGTTTGAATACTTTAAAGAGTGGTTCCTTGACTTAAGAAGTAAGTAAAAGTGTTTCTCAATTGTGTCTGCGCTAACCGTCAATGTTAATATTAAAGGTGTAATTAAATTTCTTTGTTTTCTAGGTGGGGATGCAAAATTTAATTGTATTTATCCTGGAAAGGAATTTCTTTCAGGGCAGTTAATAAAAAATATTTTTTTACAGTTAACCATTAAATATTTTTATAAGTCCTCGGACCTTCTAAATTGGGTGAAACCCTTCATTGGACAGCTTATTGAAAAGCTCCATAGAAACCTCGATTTTTTTTCCACCCTCAACCAATCTAGATTCTAAGGTTGAAACATCAGCTTCGGAAATATTTCCAATTCTACCTCTGCTTAGAATGTCGCCGTAACTTTGGTCGTTGGCTTGTCTAACATTTTGCGTTAGTTCATCGTATTTAAAAAACTTCCAAAGATCACTTCCTCCGATGCAATTGAATCTAAGTCTAGCTTCTTCGTGAGTGATTTTGACAAACGCGGGATTTCCTTGAACCGGAGGCAATTGGAAAAAGTCTCTCAAAACAAAGATAAACACAACTCCACCAAATGGTTGGTTCATTTCCCAAAATTCGTTCAGCCTCAAGTGAACATGAGTCAGTAACACCGACGAGACCATGGAAATTTCATCAATAATTAACAGTTTTAAATTACCCAAAGTTTCTTTCATAATGCTTATATTCTCAGAACTCAGGGAATGGTATTCGGCGATACGCCCATGATCTACCGGCAACATTAGTAATCTGTGTAACGTTACGCCATTAACATTCAACGCTGCCAAACCCGTTGGCGCGGCAATGGCCACGCTAGCAGGATTTTGAAAGCGTCGCCTTACAGCGCTAACGAGAGTGTCGATAAGAAACGATTTGCCAGTTCCACCAGGTCCCGACACAAAAAGGCACTTGTTTCTAGATTTTTCTCCCTCTTGGGAGAAGTGATTCATGATCTGATCATAAATTCTCTTTTGATCCGAGGTTAGTGACGCCACATTGTCAACATCAGTCTCGAAATTCATTTCCATGGCAGCTTCCACATCAGCCATCGCGTGTTCGGTTTCGATAACAATTTCTTTCCCTTGCAGCGCATTTTCATCGTCGTCACTTTCAATCTCAGAGACTATGGTTTCTGGCTCTTTCGCCTTTTTAGAAGCCTTCCGTTTCTTTTCAACTTCTTTGGAAACCGAGAGTTTCTCGTGATATTCTCTCATGTCTTTCAACACTGAAAGCGAGTTTTCGAAAGCATCGGCGTAGGTTTCAAACTCGCCCAATAACTCAGTTTCGTCACGCCACGGTTTGAAGAGGATTAGTAGAGCGTGACAATACTTTTCATTCTCCTCTATCGGGTCGTGAATAAAGTGCTCTATTATGTAGGGCTTAATTCTCTTTCTCATGAAACCCAGATTGTTTTTCAACTCGATTACATTCGCATTTTTCTCGACACCCTCAGAGCGCATCGCATAATCGTAAAACTGACCAAATTCCCGCAAACTAAGATTTTCCAAGCTGTCAGGACGATTCGGATATTTGTCGTCGACGAACCCTTTTTGGCAAGTGTCCGTGCTTTCGGGGTCAGTTTCCCTCAAACGCGCGAGTTCCTTGTAACCTTTCAAAACTCTCGATCGGTTTTTTTTAAGTTGGTGTTAATAAATTTAGTGCTGTCGGACTTGTTGTAAAGGTCTTGGCCCAGCATCATATCGAGAGCTTCATAAATTCCTATTTGCTTGCACGTCATGGATTTCAATCTATAGGCAAATAATTTTTTGGACAAACTTTCGTTCCCTAACTCGGCAAAAGTTTGGTCCATGTCTGCCCGGTCTCCCTTTGTCACGTAAGCCGTGACATAGTTTGCCACTATTTCCGATTTGTCAGCGACAAATTGCAAATCCATGTTGGCTTTGGAAGCCAAAAGTAGCGCGGGATTATAATCATTGATTAAAACTTCGTGCTGTTTTCTCGGCAAGTCGTTCAGTCGTTTCTGCACCTTTTACATTTTACGGTGACGAGTAACTGATCTAACAGAATTCATAGTAGCAATGTTTGTTACGTTTCGAGGGAAACCGTAACGACACACTTTCAATCCTTTTTTAGAATTTTTCACCTTCTTATAACAACTGGAGGTGCATTTGTGAGTTTGGAATTTTTTTACCAGCCGTTGCAGTTCCGGACTTACCGATGCTCTTGGCATCGAACACGTGACGTGTTTTTGCACGTAATCCAAAATAGTCTCGGTCGAAGAAGTTCCAATCTTTGGAGCGTCCTTGGCCCACAAAAGCATATGGTAGTGAGGTAAACCTCGAGATTGGTATTCAACCCTCCAAAAATGATGTTCTATCATGCCAAGAACTGGATTTTGCTTACACAAGACAAAGTTGTTTAACAGCGACCGCACTTTGTTGTGAAAGTGCAAATTGACGCTAAGTGGGTCGAAATTCAACAATTCAGCCACCGTCATCGACTCTACTCCCGGAACGTCTGAATTCACTTTTCTCAAGTGATCGTGCAGTTCCATATCATCGTACTCGGCCGGATTAAAAGTTAGAAGCAAGGTGGGAGGACCAAATTCCCGAATCATCGCTAAAACGTTTCTAAGAACTCTATACCAGTAGTCCTTCGTTCCTCGAATATGACCCAAGAAAGTAGCTAAATTACTCTCAAGTTCTTTATCGCCAGATTCAACTGGATTGAGCAAATTTTCAACCCCAATTGACATGGGTTTTTTAACACGAAGAACGTAGTTCAAACTGCTAGAGATAGCCTTCATTTCGCATTCTTGATTCTTGATAAGAATGGAACAAATAGGCGTAATCTCTAAAAATTGGACTTTTGTTCAAAAGACGGGATAAACGATACTGGGTTTCCGTTATTTTCCCAAATGGTCTATCATCGTGCTTGCCAAAGCGACCCCGAGGGAACAAATGAACGAAGCTCATGTATTCCAGTCTTCTACTAATTATATTAGTGACACATCCAGAAAATACCCTGGGCCAAATAGGCCAAAAAATGCACCAGAGAGGAAAGAGGTGAGCTGGAGTCACATTGGTGACACGCTGTCAGCGGTAATTAATGTCTCCCAGTGTTCCTAACGCACGCCGCTAACCTTCTGTAGGCGATTGTTAGGTGTTTTTAAGGCACAGGGGGCATCGTCGGCGTTTTTGTATCGCATGACCCTACCGAAACGCTGGGAGGATTTTGTTTTAACTCCATCTCACTTCATTCCTCCAAGGTTTTGAATTGGCGGAAACATGACGCGTTCCCCATTCCTTCTCCCAAAAAATATGACTTTCACGCCTTTTTTGGCCTATTCACGCTATTAGGTCTATTTTTCCATTGTGCGCCACTTTGCCCCCTGGCGGTCGATTCCTACAACTCGTAAGAAATACGTTATAGAAATTCCGTTCTTTGGCCTATTCAGCGCAAGGTTTTCTCCATCAATATTTTATGAACGTTAGTAGGGTAATTTTTGTATTTCATTTGAATTTAAAACCATGATTTTGGTACACTTAATAAGTTTATTAGTTGATTAGTTGATAAAATACGGAATTCCCAAGGTTTTATTAGCATGAATTATGGGAAGGATTCAATTTGTAGTGGTAAGTGGTGAATTGTCGCGTAATTTAAGGTTAGCTGTTTGACCTATTGTATCGCGATTAGCGCGTATTGGCTTCATTCTTGCCTGGCGGCTCGCCATTATTACCCTAGCAATGCGGTACGACCACGTGGGTTAGGCTTGGCGTTGCCTATTGTTTTCCAATTAGCGTTTCTACAAAATCATTTGAGACTGAATGTAACTAACTTCGACGTAACAAAACGGGAGTAGGCAACCCTCGGAGTCGGGACGTACAACGGGTGGTTGAATTATTGCCGCCTGCCTCTTAGCACTCTAAAAATCCCTTTAGCCTATAGCGCAGGCGCTAAAAAGCGAGATGGAAGTCAAATTTTTACCCCCCATGTTTCTCTCTTAGTTCCGTCGAAGAGGCTTGCATCTTGGACTAATAGAAACTTCGCTTTTATTTAGTCAAAGCTTGCATCCAACTTAAACCGATTTTTTCTCCGCCGAATTATAGTTTCGTTGTTTCAACGTTTTGCTAGGATTTTACTTTTTCAAATTGTGGTTAAGGCGTATTTTTAGGTTAATTTAATTTTAATTTATATTGATGGAGTTTATTTTATTTTATGTTAAGTTTATTTCAAATTAATTGAGGTTGAAAGGGATTATTTTAGGTACATTCTAAATTAATTTAGATTAATGGAGTTAATTTTATGTTAAGTTATTTTCATATTAATTTAGGTTAAAGGGATTGTTTTTAGGTTAATTTATAATAAATTTAGATCAGTAAAGTTTATTTTAGGTTAAATGAAAATATCACCGATCTACACATTGTACCTTGAAGAACGGCCTTTATCTAAATATGAAAGGGAAAATATTAAAAAAAAAATTATTTTTACAAAATAATTAGCATTTAATTGGCCTTAAAAACAACGAGTACTTTGCCGCCATTTTTAGAAGCGTCTGCTAGCCAGAACCCCTTACCCCCACGTCATTAGTTGAAGCAATCCCTTGCGGGTTAGAAAAAGGCCGTTCTTTTAAGGGATAATGTTATGTTGCCTGAATTTTTCATTTCATTTAGAGTTGTTTTCAAGTATATGAGGTTATTTAATCTCCATGCATTGGAAGGACTAACTTCCAGCCAATGTGCTTGTAAGGAATTCTATTCGGGTAGAAATTTAGAGAAATGCTCGAGTCGCGAAGAAAAGGCAAAGTAGATTCGGCTTTGAATGATATATTTATCGTCTTTTTGACTTAAATCCTTCTTAGTGTTCATTTTACTTTCCCTTTAATTTCAGTAAAGATGGCATCCGAAAGCGATAAAAAGGGTAAGTAGAACTCGCTTTTTTGCTGCACGATTCGTTTACAACTCAAAACCAATTTTTATTTTCTTATTTTTTTATTGATTTGAAAAACGGTAGATATCTTAAAGCCGTTCAAACTTGGTAAGATCGTAAACTAATCTAACCCAACTTGTTAACGTTAACTAAACGTTTCTTTATCTGTTATATAAAGGGTACACAAGGGAGCTCTCGTACCGCACCAAAAAATCAAATGAATTCCTTGAAATATTCTATTACACGCCCCCCAGAAATGATACCGAAAAACGCGGTGAAAGACTCGTGAGTTCTTGCGTTAAACTGTAATTTAAAGCCCGAGTTCCAAAGAGAAGTATTCTAGCTAACTGAGTCTGCACGGTCGCTCCGTTGTTCCAGCAAAATGGATAAACTGATGGTAAATAATAGAACGTCGGGGGGATGCAAAATTTCGAAACGAACCCCCCCTCCCCCAAAAATATTGTCTATCTCCAGTTCGCTAGAAGAGGTAATTTTGTTGGAAAATGGACACGGTCCCCCGTTGTTAGTCTCGACTAGGAGGATCGAGGGGTTTTCACCTCTATCCTCCTAGGTCTCGCTGTTTGCTGTTCAGTTTGCTTGCGTTTTGGAACTCTGTCTTGAAGAGTCAATTTTACCTCGTCAATGAAAGAGTGATCAACTTTTGTTTTTATTATAGCGGTCCGAGCCGCAAATTATAAAACATTGTAAGTTTATATTTAAAGCTGGGATTTAATCGATTTTCTGATAATTGAACTTAATTTTGCAGTGGAAACCGTCAACGTTGATCTTACATTAGAAAATTTCACTGTCATCAAAGAAAGGATTTATCAAGAACCGTGGGAGACCGTCAAACACGTGAACCCCCGAATTGTTAAAGAAACCGTAAGTGCTAACTGGTGTATACTTTAGTAGCTGATACCATTGGAAAGAGAATAATTTGACTTATCACACCCTGAAGGCATTTGGACGTAGCTTTGATATTCCCAAACGTCATTTATACTCTGGAACCGCCCTCCCTCCGTTTAAATAATTCAATTCATTAATACATCAGAATGAGTAATTTTAGTTGAAAACATTAAATTTCAAATATCAAGTCTACGTCGAATTATAGCTAGAATATGCCAAAATTTCGTAAATTAATTCTTCTAATATTCTTCTTACTTTCGTTATAGTTATAAGGATGTTGAAATAATTTTTTGGTTAGATTACCTTTACATTAGTTCGGTTCACGTGGCACTTTAAAACAGTCCTTGTACCATCGTCGATCCGATACTATAAGGTCATCCTGGACATATTACGATAAGTTAATGACCATTAGGTTTAGGCAATAATCGGTTATGGAATTATATTGACATAATTCAGGGAAAAGGGAAAATTTCGTTTTAATCAAGCTTGTAGTTTTTTGAATTTGAAAACAACTAAAAATTGTTTTCGAAGTCGCGAATATTTGAAACATCGGCGCGTACATGGTTTCGAATCTAAAGTATTAAGAGGACGCGAGCTTGTCATACTTCTTCTATTATCCCCTTCTGGTACTACTCATTTTTAAACCCACAACAACGTTGCGAATGTCCTATATAAAAAAATTAGGTTCTTAAATTTCAAAAGTGCAGCCTTTCACGCCGAGTTCAAAAGAAGAAAATCGGAAATTGTTTTTAACTCTCTGTGTCTTGGCAATTTAAATTAAAAATCTTACACAATTTTATTTAATCTAATGGTTCAAATAAATTTGCATGATTTAAATTGGCTTTTCTATTCATTTTAGGCGAAGACGGCCTCAAAGGTAATGGGTGCTCAAGTACATGATCTACCTGCTTCGCCGGCTCCTAACATTGCGAGGTACGTTGCATTAGCAAATTTAACCAGCAAAGTATGCAGTAAGCGACCCCATTTCCCAACTTGCTTGGAGCTCCCCTAACACCAAATGCGTGTGTGGCATTCGCTGGGTTTAATATAAGACCAAACGGAATTAATTTTTATTATAGCTCTTTAATAATTGGCGGTATCTCCTAGATCGCGATTGATTTTACTTTCGCCTTTTATAAATAGCGAAAATTTCATTGTTTCATTAGGAAAGTCTTGGCCGACATCGAAAAAGAAAGTAAGAGGCTGAAGGACAAAATAAAGAGGCTCCAAGAAAAAGAAATAGAGCATAAAAAGAAAAAGATGGCCTTCGAATTAGAAGTAGAAAAGCGAAAGAAAGCCTTTTTAATAGAAGAAAATGATCTTAAGGGTAAAAGGGAAAAGTTGGAAATGGGAATTCAGAAGTTTCAAATGAAACTGGAGGAAAATCTTCACAGTTTAAAAGAATACGAAGCAGAAGCAAGTATAAAAAACCCCATCTGCATTTTATCGCTCCTTAATTATTCTCCATGGCGTCTTTAATTCAACCTGTCTTCCTTATAACCTTAAAATGGCGCTGAAACGCGGGATTATATTGATAACCTTAAAATGGCGCCGAAACACGGGGATTCAATAAATAATTATAAAATGGTGCCGAAACCCAGAATATGCGCGGTAAAACCCCTATCTATAACATGGAAAGAAATCTTCCTTAAGAAATTTACCATTATTGAGAAGGGAAATTATCATTTTGCTCATGGATTCGCAAATAGAGATGATTTAACAGTAATAATGGTTGTTTTGATTAGGAAAACAGAAGATATGAAGAAATCATACAAAAAATCAAAAGTCAACAAGACGATATAGAAATGCAAAGGGTAAACCCGAAAAAAAAAATAATCTCAATTATTAAAGACAAGTTTAGTTTTGTTCAAATTCACGTTGAGGAAAGTGAATTTTTAAGAAACCCAAGTGCGAGCACGCAGGCCATCTTATGCCAACTGTTTTATTTGATACTGTAATCTAATCATGGACATATTACGATGAGCTAATGACCATTAGGTTTAGGCAATAATCGGTTATGGATTTATATTGACATAATTCAGGGAAAAAGGGCAATTTTGTTTTAATCAAGCTTGTAGTTTTTTGAAACTTGAAAACAACTGAAAATAGTCTTCGAAGTCGCGAGTGTTTGAAACAGTTATTTGAACTGTTTGAAACATCGGCGCGTACATGGTTACGGATCTTAAGTATTAAGAGGACGCGAGAGTGTCATCCTTCTTCTTATATTATCCCTTTCTGGTACTACCAAAAACGGATTTATGTACTAAGAACGTCGGATCGTAGCTTTAGCCTCTAGTACCATCCTCGCATACTTTATTGAGGTACTTCGTCTGCTTATATTTTGACTCCACCCACAAATTCTGTATATAGCGAGTTCTAGAGATCGAAAATGTCATTCTTATCTCTATTTTCGTGGTTAAATATTTTTTTCCGAAATTGCGCCAGTGGTAAAAAAGCAAAGTGGACAACAATGCGATATAACTCTCGATTTAGTGGAATTAAGCTTTAAAGTTAAGAATGTAAGTAATTTTTGTTTCTTTCTTTAAGTATCTAGTTTTCACTACCCATCCTCGACTGCTTTGTATGTTTTGATGGGAGTGGCTTATAATTTCAAAAAATAGATACTGCAAGTAAATAATAATAACTTATAATTAATTGTACTACAATAATAATTTTAGTACGAAGAAAGAACGAGATACATAAAATATGAAACATCAAATATTTATATTCTTAACTTTAAAACTTAATTCCTATAAATCGGTAGTTATATCGCATTGTTGTGGAGTTTTTTTTTACCACTGGCGCAATTTCGGAAAAAATATTTAACCACGAAAATAGAGATAACAATGACATTTTCGATTTCTAGAAGTCGCTATATACAGAATTTGTGGGTGGAGTCAAAAAAAAAAAGCAGACGAAGTTTCTCAATAAAGTATGCGAGGATGGGTAGTGTATTTGCTACGTTCAACGTTCTTCTTACGTAAATCCGTTTTTGGTAAAGTCAGATAGTAGATAGATCGCTCCACTTTAGGGGAAGTCACAGAAAAGAGTAGGGGAAAGCTTACAACAAGGGGAACATTTACCAAAACCAAATGTGTGTGCGGGTGTGCGTGTGGCATTCGCTGGGTTTAATCAAGAATTTATTTACTATAAGAATGCCCAAGTCACTAGATTTTACGCTTCTACTCTTACGCCGGTGTTAGTGGACAAGTAAGCCCCACCCCTTTCATGTCCGTCCGTCATTGGTTTGCGCTTTCCTATTGGTGTAGTGCCAGTTTTTAATAAGTTTTCATGTATAGGATAAGTTTTAATAAGTTTTCATGTATAGGATAAGTTTTAATAAGTTTTCATGTATAGGATAAGTTTTAATAAGTTTTCATGTATAGGATAAGTTTTTTATAAAATATTTTACAATACTGGAATTTTAGGTTATTTTTAGTTAGTGCAGGCAATATTCAATCCCTAGTTTCAACCATAAGTTCAAAGAAATTCTGTTATAATAATAATAATAATAATAATTTATTTATTTTTTCCATTACGGTCTTGCCCATTACAATTCAAGGCCAAGTCAAAAAATGACTTTTAGCCGTATTCCATATTTTATACATAGTTGTTTAATCATTCCTTTTATTTTGTTTTCATTAATGTTATGTTTACTTTTAATATATTTAGTTGTAATATATTAGTTTAAGTATAGGAACAAAGGGTGTTGGACACTAGTGAATTGAAATTTTAAAATTACGATTAAGCATAATAACGAAAAAAGAGGAAAATCTACACTTAATTACACATTAGTTTAAATGAGTTATAAAGTAAAGTTAAAAATTAGGGTCGATATATTTCTAGAATTTTTAGACGTTAGAGTAGATAGATTTCTAGAATTAGATTGAAACATTAACCGTTCTCATATGTTACCATTTAATGTTATTCGATTTAAAATATACTGCCGCGCTACAGTTTTAAATTTACCTATGCTTATATTTAGGGAAGAGTTTAGGTCATTGAATTGCTTGGTCATTTTACAAAAGATAGAATTGAATTTTGTTGAGGTGCGTGCGTATTCTATTTCCAATAGTAGGTATTGTCGTGTATGGTGCTCGGACGGTGTTCGTAAAAGAAACGGGTTAAATATGTTAGATTTTAGTGATTTAAAAATCAGTAATAAACAAGCAAATTCATATAGTTGATAGATAGAAAGGACCTGGAGTGATTTAAATATCGGGGCGGTTGGAGCCAGGTATGGTTTATTGTCCACTATTCTTAGAGCTCTTTTTTGAAGTATTAGTAGTCGATTCAAATTGTATTTTGATGTGTTGCCCCATATCGTAATGCAGAATGTTAGGTGAGAGTAAATTAGCGCATAGTAGAGCTGCAGTCGTGTTTCGTAGTTGAGAATCTTTTTGTTTTGGTGGAGCAAATAGGTTCCATATGCAATTTTCTTTACTATATTATCTATATGTGTATTGAATTTTAGATATGGGTCGTACCATATACCGAGGTATTTATATAAAACAACTTCCTGCAGTATCTTATCTCCTAGTCGAATGCTGGTATTGTTGTGGCGGGGCTTGTTAATGTTGGAGAATATCATGTACACGGTTTTGTCGGTGTTTAACTCAAGAAGATTATTTTTAAGCCAGGTATCTATTTTGACGAGTAGCTTATTGGCATCAGCCATAATTTGATTCAGTTCTGATCCCCCGTTGACACTGACCGTGTCATCCGCATAAAGGGTTAAAAAGTTCTCTTTATCGATCGTAACTATATCATTGATGAATAGGTTGAACAAAAGTGGAGAGAGAATTGATCCCTGAGGGACTCCACATAGCACCTCATTTTCTGAGGAAACTTTGCCATTAAGTTTGGTTTGACTCTGTCGCCCTTGTAAGTATGAATTTAGCCAGTTATGACTCTTGCCCCTCACACCCGTGGAATATAATTTTCCCAGTAGAAGTGCATGGTTAACGGTATCAAAGGCCTTTCTAAGATCCAAAAATACTGCCAAGGCGTAAGAGTTTTTATCAAGTTGATCCACAATTTTTTTATAGACCTTTAAGTTAGCTACTTCTACGCTAGAGTTCTCTCTAAATCCAAATTGTTTATTCGATATCAATTGGAACTTATTTACAAATTTCGTAAGTCTGCTATTAAAGCATTTATCAAAGATTTTGGCAAAGACTGAGAGGATTGAGATCGGTCTGTAGTTATTGGGTGAATGCCTATTACCGGATTTGTGTATGGGCACAATAATTGATTTTTTTAGACGTTGCGGGTAGTGGCCTTTGTCAAAAGACAGATTTATTAGGTTTGTGAGAGGCTTTATTATCAATGGTGCTACAAGTTTTAGTATTCTTGGTGAGATATCGTCAAAGCCTGCGGCAGAGTCGCTTTTTAGTAATGAAACTATGTTTAATACCTCCGATTCCTCTACTTGGAAAAAGGCCATAGTATTCGGTAGGTTTTCGACTGCTGGCGTATTTTTGTATGCGCTCGAAGATTGGCCTGTATTAGTTTGAGGTGGGTTAAAAAAATTGTTAAAGTTATCTGGGGTGTTTTCAATCAACGTTTCTTTTTTAAGTTTGCCTTTCCCTAAGAGGTCATTGATTATTTTCCATGTCTTCTTCGGATCAGCCTGGCAGACTTCCAATGCTTTTTTATAATAGCTAATTCTCGCGTCTCTTATCATATTATTGCAAAGATTTCTTTGGTCTTTGTATTGCCTTATGTTGGCCTCAGTAGGGTTACGTTTCGATATTCTTTTAGACCTTCTTTTTACCTTTATGGCACTGAGTATGTCATTAGTAATCCATTTACTGGAATCGCTTTTTGTCACCTCATAGTAAGGGAATGTAGTATCGTAAGCCTCAAGGAAGAAATCATGGAACTCATTAAATTCAGTGTTTACGTCTACGGCATATACTATGGGTTTCCAAACTTTGTTTTGTAGTATATTAATAAATTTAGTTATATTATGTTGCGAGGTATTCCTGATTTTAAATTTAGGTCTAGTTTCTTGGAGACTGTGACAAGAGATATTAATTGGGAAATGATCAGATGCATCTATGTTGTTCATAACCTTGACTTGCGCGGTAATATTAGTAAAACAGTGGTCGATTAGGGATGCGCAAGTTGCCGTTACCCTTGTTGATTCAGTCACCAATTGATTTAGGCCATAGCTGCTTGTTAGATCTATTAGTCTCTGCGTTGTGGTACTGGTTTCATTTAAATTTATATTAAGATCTCCAACTATGACTTTTCGTCCTCGCGGTGGTCCCATTTTTTCGATTACTGATTCGAGCAGTAGAAAGAATTCGTCTGATAAACGTCCCGTTCTATATATAACTGCTATGGATAGATTATTCACTCTAATTGTGTGCACTTCGCAGACTTCATTTAAGATACAGGCTTCCAGTACTACTTCGAATTTCAGCCCCTTCCTCAAGTAAAACCCAACACCACCTCCCCCTTGATATGTACGATTCCGTCCAGAAAAAGTTAAGTTTGGATATGATTCAGAGTATTCGCCCCTGAACCAGGTTTCCGTTAAGGCGAATATATCAATTTCACTTTTTAGAAACTGGCATTCACTTAATAGGTGGCAAAAATTGGCTTTCACACTACGAATGTTATTAAATATTTTGTTAATCATATAGAGTTAATTTTAATACCTGAACTTTTTATACAAAACTAGAAAATCAAAAACATTCATAAAAAAGGAGAGAAAAAGAAAAAAAAAAGGGAACAAAAGAAAAAAAAACAAGAACAAGGTTAAATTTTCATAACTACATCATTGGCAAAGTCGTATTTAAATGTGTCCAAATCTATATTAATCGAAGTGCTATTGATCCATTTATATCGGCTTGGATATTTGGTTTTCGCAAATTGTCTTAACTTGTACCTAGCTAAGTTTTGGTTAGAAGTATAATCGTGTTCTAGGAATATGCTTGTGCCCTTAAGCATGGTATTTCTAGTAAGAATCGACATTTTTGTGTCATACGTTTCCGTTTTTAGAATGACCACTCTGTTTTTACCAGCGAGATAGGGGCCTTTGCGATACACTTGAGATTGGTTTATGGGGATGTTTAAATTGAGATTTTGAGTAAATATGTCTTGGATTTTTTTTACTAGTGTAGCTCTATCTTCGACGTCACTGTCCGGAATACCCCTTATGGCTAGATTATTTCGTTTTATCATAGCCTCTAAGTTGTCGATTTTCCTTTCATTTTCTCCAAAGCGGCTTTTAGTTCGCGATTCTACGTCTACAGCATTCTGTTCTATGTTAGAGATCCGATCCTGTATAGACCCCATGTCTTTAATTGCGTCCTGCATATCCGCAATTGATCTTTCCATGGTTAGCTGTCTTTTCTCGATTGCCACTACAGATGCTTTGGTATCGTGCAGATTCGTCCTTAATCCATCTAATTTATTCGATATCTTTCTAAGTTCTTTGAACAGGTCCGCAGAGCTGAGTTCCGTTTCTTCTCCCGAATTAGTGTTAGAGTTCGCTCTAGTCTTAGTCATAATGGATTGCGCTAGCCGTGATAAAGAAGGATTTAACTACGTAGATGGAAGTTTGACTGAGTGTCCAGGGCCAGAGGGTCTTGAAAGGTTAAGCGACCGGCTGGAGCAAATGGTGGTTTCAGATTCTGGTAGGCCTTCGTTTTAGCCGACAGATAATTAAATAGTTTTTTTCCGTTTTTTTCTTTCACTCGACACTAGCATAGTTATTTATATAGGCTTATTACTTTTCCCTACGTTATCTATCTGTGCTATATTTTTTCCCTACTTTATCTATCTGAACATTTTTTTAATCGACTTATCTTTTCGGAATGTTTGCTGTACGACGCCTTGTCTACCGGAAGTATTGGAAGTCGGGTTTCCGTGTACTGACTGCTACGGCAATTACTTCAGTTAAGGTGAATAAGAAAGCAATTGACCCTGTCATCAAGCACACTCGTCCCGGTATTAATCTGCCGCACCACGTTTAATCACCGCAGTAGGTTAATTCACTGTCCTTTTATTTTTCAACGCAGATATAAATCACGATCACGGGTATTGTTAGAGATACTGTTTGAGTAAATAACTCAAGATCACGGGTATAGTTATAGCAGGCACCATCATTAACTTGTCACATTTATCAAACTTATAAGAACGTACACCGAGGTATGGGGTTAAGAACTGACCCGAGCGCTGGTCGCCAGGGAGAAGCTTAACCCTATGTCTCTTTCATTTGTCGCGCCATGGCGGCGGCATCTTTTTTAGAATGTATGGGAACGGGTCCAGGTAGTTTCGCGGCCGAATTCTATTTGCCCCTTTCTCTTCAATTCTACCGAGTTTTCTTTGTCCTGCCCAGATCCTCGCCGTAAGATAATTGCCCGCTACACTTATTTTTGTTCCCCTCACACAAGGTTACCAATGGAACTCACAAAGGTCATCAATTTGAAAGAGTGTATATATTGTTAGGTATTTTTGGGAACTTGTCAAAGTTCTTGATTTTATTATTTGTTCTGTGTGATTTTTGTGGGCGATACCTGGTACGACATTAAGTCGCGGTTTTCTGGCACCCTGAGACCGACGCTAACCTCTGGTACGACATTACGTCGCGGTTTTCTGGCGCCTGAACAGGGACGCTGACCTTCGGGTCAAACGTTTAACACGCGGGAAGCTGCGGAATATTTTGATTGGCCACCTACCATCCGGGTCTTGAAAGTGGCTAAAGTTAATTGGCCAAGGGTCAATCCGGGTCCCAAAAGTAACCACGTGAGTCAAGGTTTTAAAACCGAGGACTTGGAAGAAAATCGGGAGTCTGGACCAGAAATCAATGGAAGAAGCTAGGAACGAGGGTTCTCCCGTTTGACTCGAGAATAAACTTCAATGTCGGAACTTCGACTTCTTGATAGGACCCAAGCATTGGGCTAACAACGAAGAGGCCAAGAAGCGAGCTCGTACAGATGAATTAAAAAGAAGAAGATTTCGAAAGAATCGCGATTGCGCGTTCGCCAAGATACAGAGAGTGCGGAACCGATGACGCGAAAGCGAAACAATAAACCAGGGTCGCCAGGAAAGATGGATTGAGTACAATTTTGTTTTTGTTTATTTTGGAGGGGATGGTTGTTATGTTTTATGTTTATTTTGGAAGGGTTTTGCATGGGGGTTTAAGTTGATAAAATGTTTTAATTTGTAATTAGTTATTTTAAAGTTAAGTCAAAAAGTTACTGCATGCTATGTTCAAGTTTAAGTGCTAAGTTTAAGATGGCATTAAAAGAGGAAGATTTCATTGGTAACCAAAGAGTGTTCTTTTAACATAAGCCTATATACCCTAAGAGTTATTTCATAAACTCGCTACCCCCTAATAGTGCCAGGGTAAGCGAAGGGAACTCGGATGATTAAGTGGAAGTTATTTGTAGCATAGGAGCTCCGGATGCAATCAGACATAAAGTTAAGATAAGAAAGGTAAAACTAAAGGTTATATAAGTTTGAGGATTTAGATATAAAGGTGGTCTTGCATTGCTACGAAGGGGTTGCCTTAAAGTTAAAGATAAACGCTACAAATTGGGGGCCCAGCCGGGATAAGGTTCATCGAGTTTATAGTTTAAGATATAGGGTATAAGAAGTTAAAGATAAATAACAAAGGCGATAAGATCAATGTTTACAGGCTGAGTTATGCTTTGAATTTTTTTTTCGTATCCAAATTTTTTTTTTCTCTTTCTTAAATTTTACTGTAAATTGTTGAAAAGATTAGGATATAGTTGAAACAGGATAGATTGATGAGCAAAGATATTTATTCGAGGTTTAGTGTTGACTTATCGGAAGCTCAAAAAAGGGCGCGACGTAATCGTTACACACAACGCGCAGATATGAATGGTACAAATCAACCTCTCACGGGGAACACCTTCCCGGCTTTTGCTAGTCCGGCCACTTCAAGGAGTAACTCTCCAAGTAGAATAACCGCTACTGGGACAACGGGAGGAAATGTTATAAATCCACCCATTGCATCCCAAAACCAAAGTGCTTTACAGCCAACTGTAACAGGGGGAAACCCTAATACACAGTTCGTCAGTATGGCTTTATTCAACCAATTAATGTTAAAGATTAACACGTTTGTAGATCAACAGGTTCAGCAAGCTAACGATATTAGGACGCTAGTAAATAATAACACAGCCCCGGTGCTAAGCGCGCCAAATCAAACAACCCCTAGTCTCGCTATGGGGGGAACAGGGGTAGCCGCGAATTCTTCAAGTATAGGGATGGTCCCTACCAACCCGATTTTACCCCAGGGGGGAGGAAATGTCTTGCCACCGTCAATGAGCCCACTGCCGTCCACGACAGGTAGTCTAGCGACGGTCAACGCGCCGCAACAAAGTTTAGTCAGTCCCCCCATGATCCCTTTGTCTGCCCCGGTGACAGCTCCCGTACAGTTTCTCGGTAACCCCACCGATGCGGGACCAAAGGATTTTTTACGCCGGGCCAGGCAAATGATGATGACATATAATATAGATGAGACTACTTTTGTACAAAGGTGGATCCCTGGCATGTTGATGGGACCCGCCTCTGACTGGTACTATACGGAAGCATTTGACAGGGGTAGAGTATTTACAACGTGGGATGATTTCGAGAAAAGATTAAGAAAAGAGTTTGAAAGAGAGGGGGCTGACGAGCTGATAAAGGATAAAATGGCTTTAAGAGTTCAAAAACCGCTAGAGTCGGTGGCCGATTATGCCACCGCAATGCTGAAACTTATAGGTCAGTTGAACAAACAGCCCGATCCAAAAGAACAGATAAGGTATATTTACCGCAACTTAAGAATAGAACTCCAGGGTTATATTAAGTTAAAGCATATAGAAAGTGTTCGCGAACTAATCGACGACGCTTCAAACGTTGAGCGCTGTGTTGGGAAGCAGAGGAACGTAAGTGAGGTTGTTATTAACAGGACCGAGGGGGCAAAACCTTTAAACCCTCAAACTCCTAGTTTCACTCCTACCTGTCAATCATGTGGGAAAAAGGGGCACACAGCCAATAATTGTAGAATAAACAAACCTAGGGTAGAAAACAAGCCTATTCAGGGTGGAGGAAGTTATTATAACGCCGATGTACAATGTTATAATTGCCAACAATATGGGCACAAGGCACCATGGTGTAAGAATCCCAGGGTGGAAAGGCAGCGCCCAAAGTCGGGAAACGAAAACGCGGACACCCAAAGTCGAGCCGTGGGTTCGTCCGCGCCCAAACAATAAAGGAAGAAGGGGCCGACACGGGGGAGATATGGCCGACTGTAGAGGATCTTTTAAATGGTGGTCGGGATTTTCTACATATATTTTTAGGGACCATACCGTGTCAGGCATTAGTTGAT
Source organism: Phalangium opilio (assembly GCF_054372755.1). Lineage (NCBI taxonomy): Eukaryota > Metazoa > Arthropoda > Arachnida > Opiliones > Phalangiidae > Phalangium > Phalangium opilio. Next base: position 972,341 of record NW_028324203.1, read on the forward strand.
AGTGGCTCAACTCATACAATAATTAACAGCGCACTTAAGCCATTGATAGAGAAGTTAGGTTATAAGACCACCAATAAGATTTCAGCATTGGAACAGCCAGACGGGTCATTAGTATCTATTGAGGGGACCGTAAATTTAACTTTCGGATTGCCAAGAAAACAATTAGATTTTCAAGCAGTTTATGTATCGAATATAGCTTATGAGTGTGTTCTAGGACGCGATATTTTAGGAGCGACAGGTATGACAGCGGATTTTGGTAAGGGAAGATTTACGTGGTCAGATAGGGAAGATGAAGTTTTTAAGTTTAAGTATGAGATAGAAGAATCAGGGAAGATTTATGCCTTATCATCCGCGCCGTTGGGTTTAGGTCGTCCTCAGAATACCAGAATAGATTATGAAGGGATTTCCGATGCTCTATCCAGAGCACCACTAGAACCAAATGAAAAACAAATCCTAGAAAACTTAGTATCAAACTATGAATCAATTTTCTCCACTTTTCCGGGAAAAACCAAGTGTATTGAACATTATATAGATATAGGAAACCACCACCCAATAGCAAGTGCCCCTTATAGATACTCCCCTGCTAAACGAGCCCAAATGGATGTTTTAATTCAAGATATGTTAGATTAGGATATTATAGAACCATCAGATGGACCATGGGCTTCGCCGGTAATTATGGTATCTAAGAAAGATGGAGGATTTCGTTTATGTGTGGATTACCGAAAGATCAATAGCATAACGCGAAGGGATGCGTACCCCATGGCTAGAATAGATGATATCTTGGATAGCATCCAAAAACCAAAGTATATAACGACCTTGGATATGACCAGTGGATACTGGCAAGTACCACTGCACGAAGCTCACAGGGATATAGCCGCCTTGGTAACACATAGGGGTTTGTTCCGACCCAAGGTTCTCATGTTCGGACTCACATCGGCACCAGCGACATTCCAAAGAATGGTTAATAACTTGTTTGGAGATTTATATGGAATGGGTGTTTGTGCATATTTAGATGATTTGATCATCGCCTCTGGAGACTTTAAGACGCACATGAGAACCTTGGAGGAAGTATTTAATAGACTAGCTAAAGCGGGGTTAACGGTAAAGGCTTCCAAAACCAATTTTTGCCAGAAGGAATGCAGGATTTTGGGTCACCTGGTAAATAATTTAGGCATTAAGGTTGACCCCGAGAAAACCTTTACCATGAGTGGCTATCCAACCCCATGTAACGTCAAACAATTAAGGCGATTCTTAGGTATGGCTAGCTACTACCGAAGATTTATCGAAAACTTTTCAAAGATAGCGGATCCCTTAAACGCCCTGTTACATAAAGACGCCGTATTTAAATGGAAAGATATTCATGAACAGGCATTTAATAAGTTAAAGACATGTCTGTCTTCAGCACCACTTCTTAGCTCCCCCAATTACGATTATCCGTTTATAATCCATACGGATGCTTCAAACACCGGTCTAGGAGCCGTGTTATCACAGAATATAGATGGGGAAAAGCACGTGGTGCAATTCGCCAGTTGTTCGTTAAGTGCAGCTGAGCGAAATTATTCGACCACCGAAAGGGAGTGTTTGGGTGTCAGATGGGCGATTGAGAAGTTTAGGCCTTACATAGATGGCACCAAGTTTGAGTTATACACGGATCATAGTGCAATCAAATGGCTCCATACCGCTCCAGATCCAACGGGAAAGTTTGCCCGGTGGAATAACTATTTACAAGCCTTTGATTTTACAATTCATCACATTCCGGGTAAATCTAACGTGACTGCAGACGCGTTAAGTAGGTTACATGAAGAAGACCACCCGGAAGGGCACATCTCCGCCTTACGAAAAGCTGAGCCGACCATAGTTCGTTTCGATAGGGAGGAGATGGTTAAGGCACAAAGGGGCGATGAACGGTTAGGCGCTCTAATAGCGTACCTAGAAGAAAATACAGTACCTGCCCAGCAAGAGCTGCAGGTCTGGGTTGAGAAAGTGGCGCCACTCTGTGATATCCGTGAAAATATTTTATACAAAGATATAGAAAAATGTTCAAACGGGTGGGACAGTTTCAAGATTTGGGTACCGGAGTCCCTTAGGGCTCGGGTGTTACATTTAAATCACGATATACCCAGCGCAGGTCATTTAGGGGTTAAGAAAACCGTAAGAAGGGTAAAAAGCCAATTTACATGGCCAGGATTGACCTTAGACGTAATAAACTATATAAAATCTTGCAAAAAGTGTCAAACCCATAAGGTACCAAATTTGATGCCCGCAGGGCTTATGAAACCTAGTGAAGTAAGCGAACCATGGGAGGTCATCTCCATGGATTTAAAAGGTCCCTTCCCACGCAGTAAGAGAGGATTTAAATATATTCTGGTGGTCACTGACTACCTAACAAAATGGGTAGAAATTATACCACTGCGTAATGCATCCACGAAACCCATAGTTAATCATCTCATTGATGATATTTTCACGCGGTTTGGTTTACCATCCTGCATAGTTAGCGATAATGGTTCCTGTTTCGTTGCAAAGTTAATGAAACAAGTTTTTGAGAAGTTACAAATTAAACAGCGATTTACATCCTTGTATTCGCCACAAAGTAATGGTTTGGTTGAAAGATATAATCGCACTATAGGAACCCTTATCGCAACGTTTATCGAGGGTAACGAACAGAGGGATTGGGACAGATACCTCCAGCAATTCGCGATGGCATTAAGAACAGCCCCGCAGGAGACGACTGGCTTAACGCCCGCGTCTCTTATGTTTGGCCGAGAAATTAGAACGGCTACAAGTTTGATTGACGAGAAAGACCCAGATCAATTCTTAGATCCAGAAGTAGCGAAAATCTATGGGTTAAAGGTAGTTACACGGGTAAACAAAGCCCTGGAACTCGCTCGTGAGAAGGTTAAAAAGGCGCAAAGCCGACAAAAAGACTATTATGACCAGCATCATAGAAAATTCGAATTTAATGAAGGTGATACCGTCTTACGGAAAACCCATTACCAATCGAGTGCTGGCAATAATTATTCCGCAAAGTTAGATAAAAGATACGACGGTCCATACCGAATTGCGGAAAAGCTTTCACCTCACACGTATAGGTTAGAAACTTTGTTAGGAAAAATGCTTAAAGCAACCTACAAAGTATCAAATCTAAAGCCTTACGTTGAGCGCACTGAGCATAAGCTACTAGATGACGATTTAGAAACGCTCAGTTATAAAGATAGTTCGGATGACGAGAACTCCAAAAATTCCGTCACCTCATCAGGTCGAACGTTAAGACCGAGAGATCCGATAACGGGTAGAGTTAAAGTATTGCGCAAGTAACAAGTTTAAATAATTTTTTTTTCTGTCCCAGTTAGGTTCATGATAGGATAAAGATTTAGGTTTTCGATAGTGGTAGTTAGTTTTGTTTTCGTAAATGGTGCACCTGTACATATTGATCGATCGTAAATTTAGTTCACTTAATATATATATGATTTTTGGATTATATATATGATTTTTGGCTTTTCAAGGTTATCTATGGCCATTTTGAGTAGGTTATGTTTCTATTATTATGATTTCTTTACGGCCTCACATCAGTATGGGGTGTTAGTGAATAAGTGCTTGCCTCATAATAAGGTCTCACGAGGACGTGTGACACTAAGTGGGGGAGAGTTGTAGTGCCAGTTTTTAATAAGTTTTCATGTATAGGATAAGTTTTAATAAGTTTTCATGTATAGGATAAGTTTTAATAAGTTTTCATTTATAGGATAAGTTTTTTATAAAATATTTTACAATACTGGAATTTTAGGTTATTTTTAGTTAGTGCAGGCAATATTCAATCCCTAGTTTCAACCATAAGTTCAAAGAAATTCTGTTCGCAGGCACCATCATTAACTTGTCACATTTATCAAACTTATAAGAACGTACACCGAGGTATGGGGTTAAGAACTGACCCGAGCGCTGGTCGCCAGGGAGAAGCTTAACCCTATGTCTCTTTCATTTGTCGCGCCATGGCGGCGGCATCTTTTTTAGAATGTATGGGAACGGGTCCAGGTAGTTTCGCGGCCGAATTCTATTTGCCCCTTTCTCTTCAATTCTACCGAGTTTTCTTTGTCCTGCCCAGATCCTCGCCGTAAGATAATTGCCCGCTACACTTATTTTTGTTCCCCTCACACAAGGTTACCAATGGACCTCACAAAGGTCATCAATTTGAAAGAGTGTATATATTGTTAGGTATTTTTGGGAACTTGTCAAAGTTCTTGATTTTATTATTTGTTCTGTGTGATTTTTGTGGGCGATACCTGGTACGACACTAAGTCGCGGTTTTCTGGCACCCTGAGACCGACGCTAACCTCTGGTACGACATTACGTCGCGGTTTTCTGGCGCCTGAACAGGGACGCTGACCTTCGGGTCAAACGTTTAACACGCGGGAAGCTGCGGAATATTTTGATTGGCCACCTACCATCCGGGTCTTGAAAGTGGCTAAAGTTAATTGGCCAAGGGTCAATCCGGGTCCCAAAAGTAACCACGTGAGTCAAGGTTTTAAAACCGAGGACTTGGAAGAAAATCGGGAGTCTGGACCAGAAATCAATGGAAGAAGCTAGGAACGAGGGTTCTCCCGTTTGACCCGAGAATAAACTTCAATGTCGGAACTTCGACTTCTTGATAGGACCCAAGCATTGGGCTAACAACGAAGAGGCCAAGAAGCGAGCTCGTACAGATGAATTAAAAAGAAGAAGATTTCGAAAGAATCGCGATTGCGCGTTCGCCAAGATACAGAGAGTGCGGAACCGATGACGCGAAAGCGAAACAATAAACCAGGGTCGCCAGGAAAGATGGATTGAGTACAATTTTGTTTTTGTTTATTTTGGAGGGGATGGTTGTTATGTATTATGTTTATTTTGGAAGGGTTTTGCATGGGGGTTTAAGTTGATAAAATGTTTTAATTTGTAATTAGTTATTTTAAAGTTAAGTCAAAAAGTTACTGCATGCTATGTTCAAGTTTAAGTGCTAAGTTTAAGATGGCATTAAAAGAGGAAGATTTCATTGGTAACCAAAGAGTGTTCTTTTAACATAAGCCTATATACCCTAAGAGTTATTTCATGAACTCGCTACCCCCTAATAGTGCCAGGGTAAGCGAAGGGAACTCGGATGATTAAGTAGAAGTTATTTGTAGCATAGGAGCTCCGGATGCAATCAGACATAAAGTTAAGATAAGAAAGGTAAAACTAAAGGTTATATAAGTTTGAGGATTCAGATATAAAGGTGGTCTTGCATTGCTACGAAGGGGTTGCCTTAAAGTTAAAGATAAACGCTACATTGGATCCCGTAGGGATAGGTCATACAGACGCGATTGACGTATTCCGAATAGAGAAAAAAACCTTGAGCAAAGTAAACAAAAAATGGAGGCTGCCAGCGGTGCTGAAACGGTACGCGAATGGTTTTAATTGCCATTAACAATTTAGTTAAAGGTTTTGAACCTAACAAAAGATTTTGAATACGTGTCTCTACGTGAAAAACGTTCGTTCTATAATTGTTTCAAAATAGAATCAAGTGTACTATACTTATGATTTCGTGAGTTCCAAAAACCGAACCAAGGCTTAACGAAAAGGTAGAAGAGATAGATGTTGGAAAACATAGAGTAAGATAAAATATTAAGTCCCGCCTTCGGTTCCCGGCCTCCCCCACCCATGAGGGGGGATTGTCGACTATCACGCGCACACCGGACGCTTTTTTAGGCCTTCTTATAGTAAATTCCTTCGGAATTCCAAACGGAATTAATTTTTATCATAGCTCTTTAGACTAATAATTGCGGTATCTCCTTATTAATTGCGGGAATTTTATTCTTTCATTAGGGATCCTTAAGCGAAGACGGATAACGAAAAAAGAAATAAATTAACCTGCCATCTCTATTTGTTCTCAAAATTTTATTCCTTTTACCCATGGTTTATTTTTACTCAACTTTAAATTATACAAAATACAATAAATACAAATAAAATAAAGAAATTGATTTTGAACGTGCCTTTTTACAATAATAATAGATTAACTTTAATTAACATGTCAATCCACTACAAGAAAGTGAAAAGGGAAAAGGATTAGGCTATCCGAGTTTCTCGCTACCTTACTCATTTCAGGAAGCGTAAGTAGGATTAATATAAAGTCAGTTCGTCTAGGAGGTAAGATAATTTAAGACGGTATTGAGAGTTACCAAAAATTCGATACCGTAACTATAGTTAAACAAACTAAACTTGACCATACAAAAAATTAATTATACAAAATGGCTTGCATGTTCTTATGGAACATCTTTAAATAATAATTCAATTCAAATACTTTTTACCTCTCCGAGTGACGTATGTCACGGAGAGGTTCTAAAATCGACAGGCATGGGTGTGTGTGTGTGTGTGTGTGTGGGTGGGTGTGAAGCGTGTACCCATTTATTCTGAATCTTTTGCAGGTACAAAGTGTTCTTTGTGAACCACTCTATTGGATATCTTTGTGATTCCGAAGTGTTCTGTGTGAATCACTCTATTGGATATCTTTGTGATTCCAAAGTGTTCTGTGTGAATCACTTTATTGGATTTCTTTGTGATTCCAAAGTGTTCTGTGTGAATCACTTTCTTGGATATCTTTGTGATTCCAGAGTGTTCTGTGTGAATCACTTTCTTGGATATCTTTGTGATTCCAAAGTGTTCTGTGTGAACCACTCTATTGGATATCTTTGTGATTCCAAAGTGTTCTGTGTGAACCACTCTATTGCATATCTTTACGATACCAAAGTCTTCTGTGAGAATAACTTAATTGGATCATTACGATACCAAAGTCTCTTGTGTGAACTATTTAATTGGTTTCGATATTTAAAATGGTTTTTCGAGAAAGAGCTAAAAGACAAAAAAACCGGGAAGGTTGGTTAAAACAGAGTAAAGCTTTTAAAAAAGCAAGCTAAACAACTTGTGAATATGAAATACTACTTGAAAAGCAAGGAGGATCATCAGAAAAGAAATTCAAAAAACAATGTGACTCGCAAATCTCCGATTGAGAGAGCAAAGAAAAATAAGAGAACTTTGCCCCCAGGAGGCGCCACTAATGTTCTGGGAATTAATAAAAAGCCCAGTAAGAAAGCTTTTCCGGTGGGTAAAAAGGGTTCCTCAAAAAAACCCTCAATAAAGGAATTTTTAAAACAAGAAACAAGAAAATCATAGCTGAAAGTTTTAAACGATTTTTAGTGACAAGGCTCACTGAAAGATTGTCTGCGACAAAATCTTTGGACAGCTTGACTAAAGAGGGGAATTCGAAGTTAATCTCTCGAAACCTAAAATGCCAATTGTTAGCGGGTAGAATTTTGCATTTGAAAAGGCAATTATATTCAGCATACAATTACCATCTTACAGGGATGGTTAGTGAATTTAAAGAAATTGCCGAGAAAGTCAAAGAAATTGGGTCTGTTAATCAGAACAATTTAACAGATGTTGTGGGTGGTAAAAGGCTTCATAGTAGTCTCAAAGAGGCCTATTTCCATGAAACCACCTATTACCCAATTGGAAATAATGGAAAAATATTGAAAAATGACCACGAATTACGCTATGCCAAAGTTATCCAATTGGATGCTGATGGTCATATACGTAAAGTGCTGAGAGACCGCGTTATCTATGGCAATAAAAAATTGTTCGTTGACAAAACGGGCAATTTCGTTGACAATAAAAATAACAACTAACCTGATGATGTTGAGAGAGTCTTTCAAGTAAATAATTCGGGAGTGGTTACGAATATTTAAAACATTGTTGAAACTGAGGAGAAGAATCCGAAAAGAAATTTCGCGATCAATGAAAGTGGTCTTATTGAAACTAAACCCAAAACCGTTTATTGGGAATGCAGTGATATATGTAATGTTCGAATTAGAGCCATTGCGAAAGTGCTAACTTTCATAAATACGGTTGCAAATGCGAATGAAAAATCACTGACTAAAATTTTGGAGTCAGATTTGGACGTTTGCGATTTAAGAAATAAATATTGGTCTAAATCCAACGTGTCTACTCTAACACCAGATGATGCTGAGATCGTGGTGAGAATAATGCCATTCCTGGGACACATGGCTTATTGCGCTGATAGTCAAGACTGTCAAAGCCATTTACGTCCTTTTGCTGAACTGGCTCCTCATTATTCGGGAATTAGAACAATTTTGAATAATATTTATCACGTGAAGGCGTTGCTTAACGCGTTAACAAAGATTTCGAATGAAATTGAAAGTGGTGATTATGATTCTCTCACCAAAATCATGGGGGAATTGAGAAAAATCCTTGCCGCACGAGGAAAAAATGTAAATAACGAGCAAAACAACGCGTCCATAGGAAACGAAAACGCTCCAAGACCGAGTCTTGATGAAAGCGAAATCTTGAATCTTTACGAAACTCAATTCGTTCGAGCGGTGTTAAATAATAACGAATTTCATGACACTCCCTGTGACTGCTGCCAAAGATTGTTGAAAAAGTCTGATTTAAGAGCCATAGAAAAAATGGTAGACAGTGCTGTTTTCGATAACGAGGCCTATCTGATATTAAGAGCTGGATGGATAATGAACAATTCAGAAACTAGAGAGGCAGACAAGCTTCTATGCCGTTACTGCTCTACGGATTTACGAAAGGGAAAAGTTCCCATCAGATGCTTCCTGAATAACTTGTTGGTTGACAGTCCTCCGCCAGATGTCACTGATTTAAACATGTTTGAGAAAGTTTTAATTCAGCTTGTGAAGCCCTTCTACACTGTGGTGCGGTTAGGTACTAAAACCAATTCCAACATGCAGGTCGGTACTGTTAAAGCTTTAGGGGAAGAGTAATTTATCTTCCAATACCCGTGGAGAGTAATTTGAAGATGATTCCCAAGACATTGCCCAAAAATCACGAACTGCATATCTTGGTTAATGGCGTTCCCACTGCGGACAAAAAGGTTTGGCAACAGGTTGTTTGCCTCGAAAAAGTGTTGAAAGCGTTCACTGTGCTGAAAAATATTAATCCTTTGTATAAAGACATTGATATTTCGGCAATAAACGAGGAATATATTTGTGGAACGCAAGAAATTGATGGAAATGAAAATTCATTGACTCCCCATGAATTACTGAGCGTAACAGATCCACTTGCGTTGATTAACGATGGATCTGATGCGGCGACACGCGCTTCCGCTGCGCTTCCAACAGAAGGGCCAGCGGATAGTCCTCACGACGTCCAACGTGTCCAAAACGCTTCGAACATGCAGGAGCTGGATAAAAATCAGTCTAGCCTTGCACCAGGCAACGTCTACAAAATTTTAACACAGCCCGAGGCTTTGTTGCGAAAACTTTCTGAGGATGAAGCCAATGATCTGTACGATCACTACTCTATTCATCCGGTGAACGTCCAACCACCGAAAGATTTATTGACCGCTTACCAAATGAAGCGCGTCGAAGCCGAGCCAGTTAGCACTTGAAACAAAAACTTGGAATACTTGAGCTTCGTTCATTTGTTCCCCAAGGGTCGCTACGGCAAACACGATGATAGACCATTTGGGAAATTAACTGAAACAGAGTATCGTTTATCTCGTCTTTTGAGCAAAAGTTCAATTTTTAGAAGAGATTTCGCCTATATGTTTCATTCTTATCAAGAATGCGAAATGAAGGCGATCTCTAGCAGTTTGAACTACGTTCTTCGTGTTAAAAAACCCATAGCAATTGCGGTTGAAAACTTGCTCAGTCGCGTTGAATCCGGCAATAAAGAACTTGAGAGTAATTTAGCCACTTTCTTGGGTCATATTCGAGGAACTAAGGACTACTGGTACAGGGTCCTTAGGTGCGTTTTGGCGATGATACGGGAATTTGGTCCTCCCACGTGGCTCTTGACTTTTAATCCGGCCGAATACGATGATTTGGAACTGCACGATCACTTGAGAAAAATTAATTCAGACGTTCCAAGAGTAGAATCGATGACGGTGGCTGAATTGTTGAATTTCGACCCACTTAGCGTCAATTTGCACTTTCACAACAAAGTGCGGTCGCTGTTAAACAACTTTGTCTTGTGTAAGCAAACTCCAGTTCTTGGCATGATAGAACATCATTTTTGGCGGGTTGAATACCAATCACGAGGTTTACCTCACTACCACATGCTATTGTGGGCCAAGGACGCTCCAAAGATCAGAACTTCTTCGACCGAGACTATTTTGGATTACGTGCAAAAACACGTCACGTGTTGGATGCCAAGCGCATCGGTAAGTCCGGAACTGCACCGGCTGGTAAAAAAATTCCAAACACACAAATGCACCTCCAGTTGTTATAAGAAGGTGAAAAATTCTAAAAAAGGATTGAAAGTGTGTCGTTACGGCTTCCCTCGAAACGTAACAAACGTTGCCACTATGAATTCCGTTAGATCAGTTACTCTTCACCGTAAAATGAAAAAGGTGCAGAAACGACTGTACGACTTGCCGAGAAAACAGCACGAAGTTTTAATCAATGATTATAATCCCGCGCTACTTTTGGCTTCCAAAGCCAACATGGATTTGCAATTTGTCGCTGACAAATCGGAAATAGTGGCAAACTATGTCACGGCGTACGTGACAAAGGGAGACCGGGCTGACATGGACCAAACTTTTGCCGAGTTAGGGCACGAAAGTTTGTCCAAAAGATTATTTGCCTATAGATTGAAATCACTGACTTCTAAGTCAGTAGGCATATACGAAGCTATGGATCTTATGTTTGGCCAAGACCTTTACAATAAATCCGACAGCACTAAATTTATAAACACAAACTTGAAAGAAACCAGATCGAGAGTTTTGAAAGGTTACAAGGAACTCGCACGTTTGAGGGAAACTGACCCCGAAAGCAAGGACACTTGCCAAAACGGGTTCGTCGACGACAAGTATCTGAATCGTCCCGACAGCTTGGAAAATCTTGGTTTGCGGGAATTTGGTCAGTTTTACGATTATGTGAAGCACTCTGAAGTTGCCGAGAAAAATGCGAGTGTAATCGTGTTGAAAAACAATCTGGGTTTCATGAGAAAGAGAATTAAGCCCTACATAGTAGAGCACTACATTCACGACCCGATAGAGGAGAAAGAAAAGTATTGTCACGCTCTACTGATCCTCTTCAAACCGTGGCGCGACGAAAATGAGCTATTGGGCGAGTTTGAAACCTACGCGGATGCTTTCGAAAACTCGCTTTCAGTGTTGAAAGACATGAGAGAATATCACGAGAAACTCTCGGTTTCCAAAGAAGTTGAAAAGAAACGGAAGGCTTCTAAAAAGGCGCAAGAGCCAGAAACCATAGTCTCGGAGATTGAAAGTGACGACGATGAAAATGCACTGCAAGGGAAGGAAATCATTATCGAAACGGAACATGCGATGGCTGATGTGGAAGCTGCCATGGAAATGAATTTCGAGACTGTTGTTGACAATGTGGCGTTACTAAACTCGGATCAAACGAGAATTTATGATCACATCATGGATCACTTCTCCCAAGAGGGAGAAAAATCTGGAAACAAGTGCCTTTTTGTGTCGGGACCTAGTGGCACTGGCAAATCGTTTCTTATAGACACTCTCGCCAACGTCGTAAGGCGACGCTTTCAAAATCCAGCTAGCTTGGCAATTGCCGCGCCAACGGGTTTGGCAGCATTGAATGTTAATGGCGTAACATTACACAGATTACTAATGTTGCCAGTAGATCATGGGCGTATCGCCGAATACCATTCCCTGAGTTCTGACAATATGAGCATTATGAAAGAAACTTTGGGAAATTTAAAACTGTTAATTATTGATGAAATTTCTATGGTCTCGTCGGTGTTACTGACTCACGTTCACTTGAGACTGAACGAATTTTGGGAAATGAACCAACCATTTGGTGGAGTTGTATTTATTCTTGTTTTGGGAGACTTTTTCCAATTGCCTCCGGTTCAAGGGAATCCCGCGTTTATCAAAATCACTTCCGAAGAAGCCAGACTCAGATTCAATTGCATCGGAGGAAGTGATCTTTGGAAGTTTTTTAAATACGATGAACTAACGCAAAATGTTAGACAAGCCAACGACCAAAGTTACGGCGACATTCTAAGCAGAGTTAGAATTGGAAATATTTCCGAAGCTGATGTTGCAACCTTAGAATCTAGATTGGTTGAGGGAGGAAGAAACATCGAGGTGGCTATGGAGCTTTTCATTAAGCTGTCCAATGAAGGATTTCAACCAACTTGTTTGATGCCTAAATTAGCCATGTGCGAAAAATTCAACTTTGAAATGCTGCGAAAAAGCGGCGAGAAAGTTGAAAGCATTCCTTGTCAGGATAGAATGGCAGACTGTGACAAAAAAATGAATAAAAACATTCTCGGGAGGCTGCAAAGGCTACAAAACGAACCGTCCAAAACGGGTGGTTTGGAGAGCAAGTTACTTCTTTGCGTTGGATGCCGAATAATGGTCAGAAGGAATATCAGTTTTGAAAAAGGCGTTGTAAATGGTACGATGGGTTTCGTAACTGGATTCAAGAAGGACGAACAAGGAAACGTTACTGGTATTTTTCTCAGAGTAGATCGCGAACCGAATAACGACGACGATATCTCCGATTTTTTAGTTGAGAAAATTAGCGTTAAATTTTTGCTCATGGCAAAAATTTACATTAAGCGCTCCCAGTTTCCCGTCATCCTGGCGTACGCTATTACGATACACAAAAGCCAAGGCATGAGTTTAAAATGCGCCATTATGGATTTAGGTCCGAACTTATTCGGAACGGGCATGGCGTACGTCGCTTTATCAAGAGTGACGACTTTAGCCGGACTCCATCTATTACAGTTCGATCCGACTAAAATTAAGGCGGATGGACGAGCCGCTATGGAGTACAACAGGCTTCGCAAAAAATATAGGCCAGATCTGCCTCTATTGAAAATAACGGAGTCAAAACAAAGCCAAGGTAGAAAAAGAAGTGCACCTACTCTATCTAAAAGCCTTTTAGAAGGCGAGGAAGAGAGATGTGACGATACGGCGCAGGAAATGCCAAAGAAGAAAAGGAAGGACCAACAGAGTTTGGATGGTTTTCCCGTGAAAGGTTTAAATAACGATGATCAAGTAACATGCTATTCAAATAGCGTTTTGCAACTACTGTTATTAGTGCCCGAATTAAGAGAATTGGTCAAATCTTACAACGGATCATTTGTAGAAAAACCAGTTTTACGCTGCCTCCATAACGCAATAAACGACATCGAGAGTTCTCAAGGTAGTTTTAGCCATAAAGGCTTGGAACTGAGAATAGCTGTTGGTAATCACTTTTCGCTAAATGAGCAACAAGATGCCAGTGAATTTTTGATGGTCCTCTTGACGACACTAAGTCAAGAAATGGAAGCCGATTACTCTAAGGCTCTAAAAGATCTTTTTTGGTCAAAGTCTCGAAACGTTACCAAATGCCCCAAATGTCAAGTTGAACAAAATTCGGAAAACATTGTTCAAAGCAACATTTTCAATATTCCACTAGAAAACCGAGATAAAATTGATTGGAAATCTTTAGAAAAAAGGATGAGATTAACAGAAATGCGATGCGTATTTTGTGATAATCCTACAATACAAGAGCGTGATGTATTGATATCCAGCGGAAAGTACGTATTTCTGTGTCTTCTACGTGGCGATTACAAAGATGGTCGACCAATTAAGATTTCGACCAAAATATCAAGTTTCGAAAATCAAAAAGTCACAATGAACAAGATGCTTTTTAAAACTAAAGGGGTGATTATTCATAAAGGTGAATCGTTAACCGAGGGGTATTATGTGGGCATTATGTGAACTTTGTGAGAAAAGACAACGGCTGGTACGAGGTCAGCGATACTATGATTAGAAAAAGAGAGAGATTCGTCAGTAACTTGACTGACGTCACTGTTCTGCTTTTGGAAAGAGTATAGACATTTTAAAGGGAATGATAAGCGCCCGGATTCATAAAAAAATGAACCCGTAGTAAACCCTAAAATTAAGTAACGTATCAGATGGTTTCACGTCCTGCCAGAGATGTACAGTCGCCGCAATTAAAAACTTTCTCTCTCGCGACGTCTTGTTTCAATCATAAGCCGCAAATTATTGATCTGATACAATGGGTATAAAAAAACGTATCTTATATTGTTGTTTCAATAAATTTTTTACTAAGCGTTTTTTTTCCACTCTCCACTTTCCATTTCCAACTGCTAAATAGGGGGTTTTGAATGATTGGGATGATTTTAAAGAGAAGGTGAACAGTTGAGCATAGCTCGTCCGAATTACCGAATGACATTCCAGTAAAGGGAGAGTGATGTTAATTGCAATTTTCTGAATACACGTCCCCCACGGAATCAATGCCTTGAGCCATATTTTTATGGATAGAGATCCCCTTTAATGTTGCACAAATATATAATCAACAATTGTGGAATGAAACTTCAAATTTTCCTCCGGTGAAGATATGGCCACGGGTGCGACATTCTGTTCCACTATGGTTCGCAAATGCCAGGGGGTGGAGAATGATTTCTATCTAGATTAGTGGGCGATTCTTGATGTCAGTTTCAACATAAGTCTGCACGAACGTTTGGTTGAAAACGGCGCATTTCGGAGAGAACCATCTAGAAATTCAATGGCCAACCAATTCCCTCAATATGTCACCCATTGAAAACCGCTTGGTGGAGGAAATACAGGTTCACTGAAAAGGAGAATACCCACATTCAAAGCATAGCATGGGTCACAAAGTGGTGCCTACATTTGAGGAAGTGGTTGTGTTCATTGTATTCAACTAATTGGGATTCGCCATAACGAAGATGACGAACCTTTCTCAAGAAACACTTTATTTACAATGCGAAATTAGCATTATACTAAAGTTCCACTAGTCTTAGCAGTGTATCCGATGGCAAATTATGGTCTTTTTGAGAATCAATGGAATCTGCTGAGCTGCACGAAGTATTAAATCCTTAAAGGTTAAGTAAGGACGCAATGTAGAGTGTGTATATATTTTATTGAGAACTACCCAACCAACATAACTAGTTAAATAAAGAATAAAGACACTTTGCTAATTACTATCGAACATTTATTCTTAATTATGAACATGGTTAGGATAAATACATTTATGCGTTTTCATTTTTAATTTCATTATGCGATTAATATTTGATCATCTTACCGTTGGCGTTTACAACCTGTTGCATTCTCTGCGGCATTGATGAAAACAGATTGTTTATATAATCGGGCCGCTCACCAACCTCTTCCCATGCGGCCTGGATGATGGTGAAAAGTTCGTCCTTATCATTGGAAATTATATTGTTCTGGGATACAATCCTTTTCATAATCGCCCAGACGTTTTCGATTGGAGATAAGTCGGGTGAATTTCTTGGCCAGGTAATTAGATCTATTTCCGGATGATTCTCCTTCAAATACGCCATGGTTGCACGTGACTTGTGTATACTCGAATTATCTTTTTGAAATATAAATTTACCGTCCGGAAAATGATTGTCTACAACATGAGGGAAAAACGTATGTTCCAATACATCAATATACTTATCGGAATTTAGGTGCCCTTCTATTCGTGCTAAGGTGCCAATTTCATGTTTTGAAATATAACCCCACACTGGCACAGAAAACCGTCCGCTATTCCGGATTGAATGAATGTTAGCCGCATCATATCGGGTCCCTTTCTCTCTCCACACTCTTACGTGATGGTCCGTAGATGAACAAAATGTTGATTCGTCGCTGATGACAACTTCATCCCATTCAAATGCTAGGCGTTCTTGTTCGTGCTCTGGTTTGAGATATGGCTTCTCCGCGGCGATACGACTGTGTAGCCCAACGTCACGTAATCGGTTTCTAATCGTTGTTTCCGACGCTTCCAATTCCATGATGGATTTTACAGATCGAACCGTGGTGGTAGGATTATTCACAACAAGAGCAGCAATAACGTCGTCTTCTTCTGCAGTGGTAAGGCGTGGAGTTCCAGGTCTTGGTTTGTCGGTCAATCGCCCATTTTCACCATAAGCGGCGATTATGAAAAGGATTGTATCCCAGAACAATATAATTCCCAATGATAAGGACGAACTTTTCACCATCATCCAAGCCGCATGGGAAGAGGTTGGTGAGCGGCCCGATCATATAAACAATCTGTTTTCATCAATGCCGCAGAGAATGCAACAGGTTGTAAACGCCAACGGTAAGATGATCAAATATTAATCGCATAATGAAATTAAAAATGAAAACGCATAAATGTATTTATCCTAACCATGTTCATAATTAAGAATAAATGTTCGATAGTAATTAGCAAAGTGTCTTTATTCTTTATTTAACTTGTTATGTTGGTTGGGTAGTTCTCAATAAAATATATACACACTCTACATTGCGTCCTTACTTAACCTTCAAGGATTTAATACTTCGTGCAGCTCAGCAGATTCCTTTGATTCTCAAAAAGACCATAATTTGCCATCGGATACACTGCTAAGACTAGTGGAACTTTAGTATAATGCTAATTTCGCATTGTAAATAAAGTGTTTCTTGAGAAAGGTTCGTCATCTTCGTTATGGCGAATCCCAATTAGTTGAATACAATGAACACAACCACTTCCTCAAATGTAGGCACCACTTTGTGACCCATGCTATGCTTTGAATGTGGGTATTCTCCTTTTCAGTGAACCTGTATTTCCTCCACCAAGCGGTTTTCAATGGGTGACATATTGAGGGAATTGGTTGGCCATTGAATTTCTAGATGGTTCTCTCCGAAATGCGCCGTTTTCAACCAAACGTTCGTGCAGACTTATGTTGAAACTGACATCAAGAATCGCCCACTAATCTAGATAGAAATCATTCTCCACCCCCTGGCATTTGCGAACCATAGTGGAACAGAATGTCGCACCCGTGGCCATATCTTCACCGGAGGAAAATTTGAAGTTTCATTCCACAATTGTTGATTATATATTTGTGCAACATTAAAGGGGATCTCTATCCATAAAAATATGGCTCAAGGCATTGATTCCGTGGGGGACGTGTATTCAGAAAATTGCAATTAACATCACTCTCCCTTTACTGGAATGTCATTCGGTAATTCGGACGAGCTATGCTCAACTATTCACCTTCTCTTTAAAATCATCCCAATCATTCAAAACCCACTATTTAGCAGTTGGAAATGGAAAGTGGAGAGTGAAAAAAAAACGCTTAGTAAAAAATTTATTGAAACAACAATATAAGATACGTTTTTTTATACCCACTGTATCAAGATCAATAATTTGCGGCTTATGATTGAAACAAGACGTCGCGAGAGAGAAAGTTTTTAATTGCGGCGACTGTACTAACATCTTAATTTTATAGAGGTTTAAAGGGTTCCAAAAGTTGCTTGCAAACCCTTTTAGTCGATCTCTCTTTTAGATTTTTCGTAGTCGTAGCGCATGATAGGTAGGCCTAAAGAATTTTCCCTTTCCTTTTTCAAGCAAGTTTTCTTCTTTTTAAAATGACGCGTGAAAAAATTTCAATTTGTTTTCAAGCTTAGAGGATAGGCAACTCTATCTCCGCTAATTCAATATATACTCTGTCTTGACAACAGACGAAACAAATACCGATTTTCAGTATTTAAAATCTCGAGATTTAAAATCCTAAAATCGGTTTTGCTTGCGTCTGTTGTCAGCACGTTCAGAACCACGTTTTAGATTATCCCTAACCCGCTCCAACATAGAGACCTAACTTTGCGCGTGCTGACAACCGTCGGTGGAACAGAGTATATATACTACAGGTCGGGTTGTTGAAAAGTCAAATGACCGAACGGCAGAAAAGCTATACCAAATTCCCCTCCGCGGGTGGGGGAAAAACTCAGGAGCTGGCCTACTAATCCGAATCGTGAACTATTGCAAACGAAATTCCTTATTTTCGGTGATTACGATTATTTGCGGTGGTTACTATAGTCTATCCCACTGATCTCCCCTTAAAAAAGATAAAGGTACGCCTAATCTTCAAAATTACGCATAATACCCACAAAACTAATTTGATTATGAACTAGCCAGTTATCCACCCCAAATAGCATAGTCTCTCTTGGCATTGCTTGAAGTCCGTTAACTCTCTTTTCAAACTAATCATTTGTTCAGAAGTTCAATCAGGTGAATTATGAAATAGTGACTTGCCCCTCGGGAAAATTCAACTTAACTTCTTTTGCTGGTATTGTATTGCTAAAATTTGTTTAGGTATGATTGTGGTAAATAGTTTCAAACTGGTCCATTGTTCAAACAACTAAACTTTGGAAGTTTGATGAATTGCGAAAGCTTAGCCGCGTTCCTTAAGTTAAGCGCCATCACTGCGTAAACCATGAAGCTATAAATCGCTCAGAAAAATGTGCTATTAAATATCATTGCAAATTATATATTTTTAACTATTACTGTAATTTTGCAAACTATTGCACTCTTAAAAATTATGATTTATTATCTTACATTAATTTTTTATTTCTAAAAAGTGGCTGATTTATTCTTCTTTATTTCACCTTCGTTAACCTTATCCCTCCACATAAAAGAAGGGAGTGTGGGTTCCGAAGAAGGAAATCTTCTCGACTAAGAAGGCACTCTCACCTCTCTAGTAATTTTCCCTCTAACCATAGTAGGTTTCGTTCTAAAGAAGGTAAACTCTCCTTCAGAGGCATGCGCCTTCTTTTCCAAAGAAGGGAAAAACTTCTTCTAAGGAGGGAAACCCTACAATTGAGGAGGGGGACCCCACTTCCAACCCTAGACCGTCCGCCTCTCAGAGTTACTCACCCCCTTCTTATATCTTACGCTTCCAACTCTTGGGCGGGTAAGGGAATGGTGAGAATTTTTGAAGCTCCTTATGAGAAGGTGAAGTTGGATTTGGTGGTGTCGCCCTCTGCATCAAAGAAGGGGAAGGTTGGTCGCGGGAAGAAATCGCCAAATTCCCACCACTGATAAGCTTGCGTCGTGATGCGCGTGATCGAGTGGGCTGTGATCAAAACTCGAGGCCGTTCAGGCTTGGGTTTCGGCTTCGGCATTGGCTTACATGAATGAAATGGGTGTGACCCAAAATCCCCCCAGCCAAAATCCCCCCGGACAAAATCACCCCAAATCATAAGTAACGGACAAAATCCCCCCAATGTAGGACAAAATCCCCCCAAATCATTATAACAAGACAAAATCCCCCCAAATCATTATAACAAGACAAAATCCCCCCAAATCATTATAACAAGACAAAATCCCCCCAAATCATTATAACAAGACAAAATCCCCCCAAATAATTAAAACAAGACAAAATCCCTCCAAATGATATTTAACGGTTAGGTTTGGTTAGGATAGGTTAGGTTTGGTTAGGTTAGGTTAGTAATATTTTATAAATCATTTAACAATGTTACGCCTTTTCCAAAATTTTGATGTTTAGCTTCATTGACTTCTCAAATAATATGCCTTTTCCAAATCATTACTGTTATGTTAGGTTAGGTTTGGTTAAGTTAGGTTAGTAATATTTTAAAAATCATTTAACAATGTTACGCCTTTTCCAAAACGTTACTGTTATGTTAGGTTAGGTTTGGTGAGGCTAGTAATATTTTATAAATCATTTAACAATGTTACCGCCTTTTCTAAAATATTGATGTTTAGCTTCATTGACTTCCCCAATAATATGCCTTTTCCAAAACATTACTGTTATGTTAGGTTAGGTTAGGTCTGGTTAAGTTAGGTTAGTAATATTTTATAAATCATTTAACAACGTTACGCCTTTTCCAAAATATTGATGTTATGCTTCATTGAGTTCTCGGTACAATTTCGGTATGAGTGAATAAGGTCAAAAATCATTTTAGAGCAAAATCAAGCACACCATTCGATAGAGCGTAAAATTTAGATCTAAAATGGCCGCCGCTTTTTTCAAATTTCCAAAAAAAAAGTCTTATCCACCAGAAGAATTGCCACCTTTTCCAAAATATTGATGTTTAACGTTAGGGTTCATTTTCACTTAAGGGCCGAATAGGTTAGGTTAGGTTAGGTTAGGCTAGGTTAGGTCAGGTCAGGTTAGGTTAGGTTAGGTTGGGTTAGGTTAGGTTAGGTTGGGTTACGTTGGGTTGGGTTAGGTTAGGTTAGGTTAGGTTTAGTTAGGTCAGGTTAGGTTAGGTTTAGTTAGGTTTGGTTAGGTCATGTTAGGTTAGGTTAGGTTAGGTTGGAAAAGGTGCCAAATTATTGGCCCTCTGATGTTTTCCACACTGTTTTTGACCTTGTTCACCTATACTGCAAAAAATGTTTTTGGTTTTTTTTTGGAAATTTGAAAAAAAGCGGGGAATATTTTAGATCTAAATTTTACGCTCTATCGAATGGTGTGCTTGATTTTGCTCTAAAATGATTTTTGACCTCATACCGAAATCCTACCGACTTCTCAAATAATATTTTATAAATCATTTAACAATGTTAGGCCTTTTCCAAAATATAAATGTTTAGCATCATTGACTTATCAAATAATATGCCTTTTCCAAAACATTACTGTTATGTTAGGTTAGTAGTATTTTACAAATCATTTAACAATGTTACGCCTTTTCCAAAACGTTACTGTTATGTTAGGTTAGGTTTGGTTAGGCTAGTAATATTTTATAAATCATTTAACAATGTTACGTCTTGTTATAATTATTAGGGGGGATTTTGTCTTGTTATAATGATTTGGGGGGATTTTGTCCTGTTATAATGATTTGGGGGATTTTGTCCTGTTATAATGATTTGGGGGGATTTTGTCCTGTTATAATGATTTGGGGGGATTTTGTCCTGTTATAATGATTTGGGGGGATTTTGTCTTGTTATATTGATTTGGGGGGATTTTGTCTTGTTATAATGATTTGGGGGGATTTTGTCCTACATTGGGGGGATTTTGTCCGTTACTTATGATTTGGGTGGATTTTGGCTGGGTTGATTTTGGTATACAATCGAATGAAATAGTGAGCTCAGATTGGGATAAGGTTGATTGAAGCCTTGAAGGCGATCGAAGGCTTGAAGGCGAAGCCCTTCAGGCTTGGGTTTCGGCTTCGGCATTGGCTAACAAGAATTAAATAGTGATATCAGTTTGCCATTTTTCAAACAAAAATTTCAATAATTTAGCCGAATACCGTGACATTATAATTAAAATAAGCCGGGAATTTTAAATTTTTCTCTCTAAGCCAAAATAAGCTAGATTGCACCGTTTGTATCAATCACTGTTGCTTTGTATTATGAATATATTATTTTCACCTATATCCAAGTGAAAACATTATCTTCACGTATAGCCAAGTGAAAACATTATCTTCACGTATAGCCAAGTGAATACATTATCTTCACGTATAGCCAAGTGAATACATTATCTTCACGTATAGCCAAGTGAATACATTATCTTCACGTAAGAGAGTAAGGATAGCCTTATAACCCGGGTTTTACCCCCCCAAGGGGGGAAGGAAGGGGGGGTAAAACCTGGGTTATAAGGCTATCCCTGGGGTTGGGGGGGAGGAGATGGGGGGGAATTGATGACGTCACGTGTTGTTGTTGGAGGGGAGGAGAAGGGGGGAATTGATGACGTCACATGTTGTTGGAGGGGAGGAGATGGGGGGAATTGATGATGTCACGTGATGTTGTTGGCGGGAAATTTGAATTGTTGAGCCACCTGGTGGTGGTTTTCTTGTTGACGTCACAGCTAATTTTTTATGACGTCACGTGGCTGGTACATGTAGGGATAGGCTTATGCTATTGTAGGCTTATGCTATTGTAGATCCTGGTTGGTTTATGCTATATTAGATCCTGCAAGATAGGCTTATGCTAGGTTATTCTAGGCTTATTATTATTACAATCAGATTTTATATCAAAAAACATTTAATTAGCGTGATAATAACATAAATAATTAAGTTAAATTAATAATAAATTAGTTAAATATTTAAAAAACCTCCTCCTTAAACTTGATTCAAGCCGTATCTGAAGATGTTTTTTTTCTATACCGGACTAATAAAGCGCCGTTGGTAGGAAGTCGAACCCTGGAATGGAAACTCAAATGTTGTTGAAACAACACAGAGCTGGACGCATTACCACCAGACAGCCACACGGTCTGTTAATAAGCTCCTTTTACACTTTTTTAGTCGCCGTACATGATTTTGAAATTGTTTAGCAATTTTCATATCGTTAATTTTTCGATTTGCGGTAAAAGCTTTTAGGAAAGCTTTCGTACTTTTCTTCTTACTTCTATGAATAAGATAGAGGGCGCTATACTGCCCGCAAACGCTACTTTCTAGCCTCTGAAGATGTCTTTTACCAAAAGTCCATTTTCTGCAGTTTAAAGATAAAAATCTTCGTATACTAGGCAGAAATGGCGGCAAACCGTAGCTATCTAAATAATACCCTACACGAGCTCCGTCTATAAAGACCGATACCCAGTGACTCCCCTTTTCATAGTGTTGATCTAAATTTATGATTAACGATGCGGGATATCTGGTAACCTTAGGTAACCTATTTGACGCGAAAACACCCAAAAAGTTGGGCGTATCTGATAAAGCGAGAATCAAGTCTACGGTGGTGGTTGCTGACATTTTTAATAATCTACAATTACGTTTTTATTTTTATCGATTTGAATCATGCTTTGAAATTCGGCGTATACAATGCAGACTGCGGCTTCGGGCAAAGGTTTAGCGAATCCCATGTCCAATCTTAATTGTCCTTGCTTAACGGGGTTCCAGTGGTTTGCTTCGCTAGCAGATAGGTCCGGTGTCAGATCAAAAGCGTAGAGAGTTAACCCGTTGGCAAACTCGTTGGGAGTAATATCGTTACCGTCGTCTTTATAATGAATACCCGTGCCCGCGAACAATGTTTGATAAGCTTGTATATACAAGTTTTTACCGAAATCAGGAGTCAACGATTTCGAAGGTATTTGCTCGTTATCGAGATACAGAGACAAAAAATTTAAATCCCAAGTTTTAAAGTTAAAGGGATTCAGAGTGTAACTGCCTTTGAACGCCGCGTTGGATACTATTCCAATAATGACGCGATTAGGCTGAGGGCCTAGATATATATTGTTAAAACTCTCGGTGCTACTTCCGGTAGAGATAGTTTTAGTTTTAAGTTCGGAGCGCGTGAAATTATATTTGGCAGTACCGTTATTAAGCGCTGCTTCATGCGCTAACAATATTTTAGGACTGAGTTTAACTTTACGTACCGCGAGTGCAGCGTCTAGTATCTTGACTTTACAGTTTTTGAGAGTGGCTGTTTCTTGGCACATTAAGGCAAACTCGTCCTTGTTGCGAGTAAACACGACTTTAATGTCCACCCCGTTTAAGAGATATTCGGGAATATTAAACACGTCACTAAACACGGGTGTAAAAAATTCAATCACGGCCGATTTAGCAGTTTTAGCCATTCGGGCGACGAAACCTTTATTTGAGAAGTCGTCGAACTTTCCGGCTTCGTCCTTTTCCCATCCGGCCATCATGAGGTGAGATGTTTTAGCCGCGGGTCCGTAATTTGAGACAGTTTCGATAAAAGAAGTGAAGGCGTAGTTTTGAGCGGCTGAAGAAACTCGGGTATTGTTCAAGAAAACATCGCAAGTTCTCCACAATGCGTGGGCAGCGTTGTTCACGAAAGCTACCACGGCGGCATCAGGAAGATCACTTCCATCTTCGTTGGTGATTTTGACTTTGTTGTAATGCATGGTGTGGGCTACACCGATGTAGTTATCTCCATTGCCCGAGATGAGGTATTCGAGGGTAGAGCTAACACCAATGGCCGCCAAGGGTTTGGCCCATTATTATTATTATTATTATTGTTGATGAGGCGGGGCTCACGCCCTAGCACCGATGCCAAAGGCATATTGTGCAACCTCCTAATCAGGCCTTGAATAGGCCCGTAGCCGCAGCGTAGCGAAGAATTCGCTCCACCGTAAAAGAGGAGACCCGCGAGGGCTCCACAGTGTGTGAATCAAAATGTTCTAGTCTAAGCGAGGCGAAGAAGTCGCACTCGCAAAGTACGTGAGCGGATGTTTCTTCCTTCTCCTGGCACGACCTGCAGAGGCGGTCGTCAGCAAGACCCATCAGATGGAGGTGCCTATTTAGCCGACAGTGTCCGGTCAGAAGACCGGTGGCCAGCCTAATATCCCATCTGCTGAGCGAAATTAGGTCTCTAGCACGAGACCTGCAGGGACCATTGACTAACTGTTTTGTCTGTCTCTGGCCATCCATGTCATGCCAGAGCTGGTTTTGTATGACAGTCATCCTGTCATGCAGGCTCCGTTTGACATGCCCGTAGGGGATGGGGACGGCCGGCTCCGGCCCCAAGAGCTTGGCCTCCGCGCCCCTTTTCGCAAATCTATCGGCTTGCTCATTGCCATAATAACCGCTATGCCCTGGCACCCAGTACAACAGAACCCTGTTGCAGGACGCCAGTTGCGCTAGCAGATCAAGGCAGCTACGCACCAGTTGAGAGGTAATCTGACACTGGTCCAGCGCATTCAGGGCGGCCTGACTGTCAGAATAGATCCTCACAGTCCGTCCGTTGTACCCTTTGTTAATGCAGTAGTCTGCGCAATAACAGATCGCGGCAATTTCCGCTTGGAACACACTAGCAAAGGTGCCCAGGCAAGCAGAAAAACCGACCCTTGTAGTTTGGCAGTAATAGCCGGCGCCAGCGCCGGAATCAGTCTTGGAACCATCGGTGAACCAAATAGTTTCACCCCCAGTGCCAAGAGGCAGCAGGTTAGTTCCCGACTGGGAAAGTGGATGCTGAATGGCTTAGTGAAATCAAAGCTGGTAACGGTTTTGTCAGAGCACATCGTTAACGACGGCTCAAGTGCAGCGTACTCCCGAAAGAGCTTCGTATGGCTGTAATCCCAAAGTCTTGGAACCCAACAGCCATTAATGTGGAGCCTGTAGGCCCCCATGACAGCCTCCTCCTCAATGAAAAGATGAAGAGGTAGCATGTCAAGAAGCACCTCCAGGGAAGCAGTTGGGGTCGATCTCATGGCCCCTGTAACACCAATGCAGGCAAGCCTTTGAAGCTTGCGCAGGGCAGCCTGCACCGTCTTCAGCCGGACCCTTGTCCACCAGACAAGTGCCCCGTAAGATAGTATGGGTCTGATGATCCCAGTATAGAGCCAGTGTACAGCCTTGGGGTTGAGGCCCCAAGTCTGGCCGACTGAGCTCCTGGTCCTCCAGAAAAGCATCTTGGCCTTCTTGATACACCGATCAAGATGCGGCTTCCATGTGAGTCTGCAGTCAAAGGTCACCCCCAGGTATTTTACCTCGGAGGACTTTGTCAGGACCTGGCCAAAGAAGGAGATATCATTGAACAGATCCTTAGTATTCTTCCTCGTAAACGGAACAAGGACAGTTTTATCAGGATTAACGGAAAGGTTAACCGCCTGACACCATTGCTCCACGCTAGAGAGAGCAGATCTCATAAGTGTGGTGACGGTATCCGGGAACTTCCCGGTAAAGACTATTGCTACATCGTCCGCATACCCGAAGCAGCTACAGCCCCCAGCACCCCCGAGTCTCTCCAGGAGTTCGTCCACCACCAGGCACCACAACAGGGGGGAGAGCACTCCACCCTGAGGGCAGCCCCGGCTGGTAGTCACCCCTAGAGAGTCCCCAAGGAGGGACGCCGACACCTCGCGGTCGGTAAGCATGGACTTGATCCAACGGCCAAGAGTGTCGCTGATGCCAAATCTCTTAACAGCTTCAGTAATAACCGGGCTAGAGACCTTGTCAAAGGCCCCCTCAATATCGAGGAAGACGGCCAGTGAAATTTCCTGAAACTCGAATGCCCTGTCCTGGCAATTCGTGAGGCCGTGAAGGGCCGTCTCAGTTGATTTACCTTTTTGGTAAGCAAATTGTGAAGAAGAGAGAGGAGTTACCGAAAGTACCTCGTCTCTAATGTACCTGTCCACCAGCTTCTCCAGGATTTTGAGGAAGAAGGAGGTCAGGCATATGGGCCTAAATGCCTTCGCCTCGAGGTAGGAAACCTTCCCGGGCTTGGGAATAAAGATGACCCTAGATCGCTTCCAATCACAAGGTATGTGACCGAGAGCAATGCAAAGTCTATAGATTTTGCATAACGGAGAGGCGATGTGGTCTAAGCCCTCCTGCAAAAGCCGAGGGAAGACCCCATCGGGTCCCGGAGACTTGTAGGGCTCAAAACAGTTGACAGCCCAACGAAGCTTGGGAATCGTAACAACCTGCCTGGCTACAAGCCAGTCCTCTCTCTTCGCCCTGTGCAGAACAGGGTATAGAGAGTCAGGGTTTGTTGGATTGATTTGAGTGGAGTCAGGGAAGTGGACCTCCAGCATATGCTTGAGAGTCTCAGCCCCAGACTTAGTGTACACACCCTCCTGCAACTTAATAGTGTTAAGACGATGTGTGTTGTCGTGCGCTAGGATCTTCATGACCCTAGCCGTGGCAGGGACATTGGAGACTTGCTCACAGAAGGTCCGCCAAGAGTCCTTCTTAGCAGCTCTAATGGCCCTGTTGTAGGTATTAAGGGACTGCCTGTATCCAGTCCAGTCTCCCGTGCGCTTGGCTTTGTTGAAGAGCCTGCGCGTGTATTTCCGAAGCCGGCTGAGATCCGCATTCCACCAAGGGACAAGCCTCGAGCGGTTAACGGTCTTGAGTGGGCAGTTCCGGTGAAACGACTCAATGATAGAGCTCTCTAAGTCACCAGCAGCCCTATCAAGTTCGTAAGGTGAAGTGAGTTTAGGGGTGTGACCATCTCCGTAGCGTAGGATAAGGTCTTCCTTATAGCCGGTCCAATTGGTCCGTTTTGGATTGCGTACCTCCGTCCCCGCCGGGACAGAGGTAGTCGCGACAGTAAAGCAGATGTGCCTATGATCCGACAGAGACGGCTCAGTAGACACATGCCAGTTAGACACGGAAGACGCGAGGTTTTCCGTGGCTAGCGTGAGGTCAATGACCTCCCTTCTATTAGAAGTAACAAAAGTGGGTTCATTGTTTTGATTAAGAATATGGAGTTTACAACCAACTAAATATTCTAGTAAATCATCACCTCTCCTGTTGCAGTCAGAACTGCCCCACGTGATGTGATGAGTGTTGGCGTCGCAGCCAATGATTAGTTTGTCCCCTCTCCTTTCACATTGATCGACCAAATTGATCACCTCAATTGTCGGGAGAGAGTCCGCGTCGTGGGCAAAGTAAGCAGAGGCGGCCGTGATAGTCAACTTGGCATTCCCAGTGGCCAGGACTAGCTTCACGGCCGCCGTGTCCTGGGACGTGTACAGCGGTAGAGAGATACAGCAAAGATCCCTCCGAACCAGAATACACGCCCTAGGTCTAGCAGCAGTATGGTCATAAAATAGTGACCCTGCCGCGTCAAGACCGAGGATTTTGCCATGGCATATCCACGGTTCTTGTATGAGGGCCAGATCAAGACCCTCTATAGCAAACCTCCTGCAGAGTACCGCAGAGGCCGCCTTACTATGGTGCAGATTGATTTGAATCGCACGTAGCGTCCCCATGGTCCCTAAGAGAGGGGTTCAGAAGGGACCTAGCTACACCTCATCAGTCCCGAGAGGGCCAGTGGCACCTCCCCCCCTGACAGGCAAGCTCCCAGTCCCAAGATCCTCCCCCTCACCAGGACCACTAGAACGCTCATCGGCTGAACCCCGAAGGGTCCCATCCGATTCTTCCAGTAGGGTGGACTCATCCATGGAAGAACAAACTTCCGAATGAGCCCCCCCCCTCCCCCTCTGTGCCTAGAGCGACGCCAGAGAGCTCCACAGCGAGATCCCCCATCTCGCTATTCCCACCCCCTGCCGCAGACTCGGCTACAGTGGTTTTAGTGGCTTCCGTGTTCTGAAGGAGTTTGAAGGAACCCTTGTCCACTCCAGTGTAGCCCACGAAGCCAGCATTCTTAATGGCGTCCAGCGAGGAGCCATCAATGGACAGTACCCAGTATCGCACTGCCCTGTCCACGTATGTCCGAATGCACTTCCAGTATTCGGTAGCAAAGCCATCGTTAAGGGCCTTTAGGCGCCGGAACAGCACCGCCGGCTCTTTAGTGATCTGGTCTCTGGTGCGGAACATTACCTTAAACGGCTTAGGGAGTTCGCTAGCCCTCATTACTGAGAGCACCGCATCCCCCACCACCGAGTCGGCTATGTTTTTCTTCAACCATTGACCAGTGAACGTATCCTCACAGGAGTATACCAGGGCCCCGGCCGTCAGGCTAAAATTCGCAAGGCGCGGTAGACGGCTCCCCGAAGGTATCCCATCCAGCGCCCCTAGAATCGCCTTCTGAATAGGGCCCACGTCCTCCTCTGTGATGGCCGCCTTCGGATAGCCTTTTTTAACAATGGCCATCTTCTCGGCGCTGGCAGCGGCACTATAGGACTTAGCCTTTTTAGCCGCTGCCTGCGAGGAACTGGGCGAGGGAGTCGAATCCTCCGTTCTACGCCTCTTCAAATGGGTGTCACGTGTCGCCGCACCCCCAGCGGGGGTGGAGACCGTTCCAGACCCAGATTTGGCCTTTTCCCGAGCAATCTGTCGTTTACGGCGACGTTGCACGGTGCGTTTCGAAGCCTGACCAGTCACACGCACCGATAAATCGGCACGAGTATCGCTGGATACAGGCCCTAGCGTAGTGGTATCAGTGTGGGTTCTGCCCTGAGCAGACCCCTGCACCGTAGGTTTAGTAGTTTTGGAGTTGTTTTTGTTTGAGGTTTCCATAAGAATCCCACGAGTAAGGGGGCAAGTAAACGGTCACCACCCGGCAGTCCCCCACCCGGGTGGAAGGCTAGATACAACGGGGTGTCGCCTGGTGCCCCGAGGGGACCGTTAGCGATACCGCAGTTTTACTTCCCCGGTACCATGCAGCCCTCGGCACGATGCCTCAACACCTTGGCTTGGGAAGGACGCGTATCCGCTCAGCCCACACATCGCAGTGGTTACCAGCTCTCACCACCGAGGAGGTGTGATACATCGCATTGATGAGGACCCAAGCTAGCGTGTGTGAAGTTAAGAACGCGAGCGGGAAGCCAAAGCAAGGGGGGGAAAGAGAACACCCCATCTAGCTTGCGTCCCCAACTTCGAGAGCCCATACACCTTGAGCATGTTCGACACTAGTTTGAATCGGCACAGGGGCAAAAATGTCCAATTCACTCTTAAGAGCTTGGAGAGAAAACATGATTTTTTCAGGAGCTAAATATATCGCGTGGCGTCTGCTTTGAATGACGGTGATAAACTGACAGGCGTTTAACTTTGCGTCTCTTTATCTTTAATCCTGAACCTTGCTGAGCAGCAGTCATGTTCTAATAAGTTTCCTGCAATCTCTTTTTCGCGGCACTTTTCACATTCTGACCTTGCATTACGTCACCAAGAATCTTTTGTCCCGTACTAATGGCTCTAGGTGCCAGATACTTTGCACCTCTAATTAATAAGGGGCGTGCCCTTCTAAATAACCCTTTCAGGGCGCTCCCAATTCCGTGACCTTTTTGGTGGGGGGTCCCGACAAATACTTTTGACACCCCTCCACCCCCTACCTGATCTAAATAATACCTCCTATACTCGCAACGAGACTCTAATGTTTGGGGTTTTGGCATGGTCTAAAGTGTAGTTTACAGGTCGACGTTCCAAACTCGAATGACGCGGCTTGGCCTAAACTATTCCTTATATCAATGTATATAGTATCAAAGTAACGTTTAGCAACTTCAACGTAATGGGGAGAGTTAATTGATTAAGTTAAAGTCGAACCGTGAGGTTTTTCGCTGTCGACGCCTACTATACGAAGTAGCGGGGCTACCGTATCGCCTATAAATTCATTAGCTACTATATCGGAATAAATAAACAATTGGTCGGGAATATAATAATTTAAATTAGCGGGAACAGAGCTTCTATACGATTGGCTGGTTTTATCTGAAGGGCAAGAGAAAGACGTACTTTGACCTTTTGGGGTTTTAAATCCTAATATGCTTTTCAAAGTGGGAGAAAGAGCCAAGATACCGTTAGGTTGAATAGTTAAAGAAATGTAATCAGAGAGGGGATCCGAATCAAATTTAAACTCTAACCGTATTGAAAGCCGTTTAATCCGGAAGCTATTTGTTTAAGGAGGGCTTCTAATGATTTGTAATAACCCCCAGGAACTATAAAGGCCTCGGCTTTAACAATAGGCTGTGATTTTCCGTCCCGACCTTTTTTATTTTCATGCGAGACCACCTGCACGTGACCTTCCTCACTGGGTATGTTAAAAAAGGACATTGGGTACAGTCGCCGCAATTAAAAACTTTCTCTCTCGCGACGTCTTGTTTCAATCATAAGCCGCAAATTATTGATCTGATACAATGGGTATAAAAAAACGTATCTTATATTGTTGTTTCAATAAATTTTTTACTAAGCGATTTTTTTTCCACTCTCCACTTTCCATTTCCAACTGCTAAATAGGGGGTTTTGAATGATTGGGATGATTTTAAAGAGAAGGTGAACAGTTGAGCATAGCTGGTCCGAATTACCGAATGACATTCCAGTAAAGGGAGAGTGATGTTAATTGCAATTTTCTGAATACACGTCCCCCACGGAATCAATGCCTTGAGCCATATTTTTATGGATAGATATCCCCTTTAATGTTGCACAAATATATAATCAACAATTGTGGAATGAAACTTCAAATTTTCCTTCGGTGAAGATATGGCCACGGGTGCGACATTCTGTTCCACTATGGTTCGCAAATGCCAGGGGGTGGAGAATGATTTCTATCTAGATTAGTGGGCGATTCTTGATGTCAGTTTCAACATAAGTCTGCACGAACGTTTGGTTGAAAACGGCGCATTTCGGAGAGAACCATCTAGAAATTCAATGGCCAACCAATTCCCTCAATATGTCACCCATTGAAAACCGCTTGGTGGAGGAAATACAGGTTCACTGAAAAGGAGAATACCCACATTCAAAGCATAGCATGGGTCACAAAGTGGTGCCTACATTTGAGGAAGTGGTTGTGTTCATTGTATTCAACTAATTGGGATTCGCCATAACGAAGATGACGAACCTTTCTCAAGAAACACTTTATTTACAATGCGAAATTAGCATTATACTAAAGTTCCACTAGTCTTAGCAGTGTATCCGATGGCAAATTATGGTCTTTTTGAGAATCAATGGAATCGGCTGAGCTGAACGAAGTATTAAATCCTTAAAGGTTAAGTAAGGACGCAATGTAGAGTGTGTATATATTTTATTGAGAACTACCCAACCAACATAACAAGTTAAATAAAGAATAAAGACACTTTGCTAATTACTATCGAACATTTATTCTTAATTATGAACATGGTTAGGATAAATACATTTATGCGTTTTCATTTTTAATTTCATTATGCGATTAATATTTGATCATCTTACCGTTGGCGTTTACAACCTGTTGCATTCTCTGCGGCATTGATGAAAACAGATTGTTTATATAATCGGGCCGCTCACCAACCTCTTCCCATGCGGCCTGGATGATGGTGAAAAGTTCGTCCTTATCATTGGGAATTATATTGTTCTGGGATACAATCCTTTTCATAATCGCCGCTTATGGTGAAAATGGGCGATTGACCGACAAACCAAGACCTGGAACTCCACGCCTTACCACTGCAGAAGAAGACGAAGTTATTGCTGCTCTTGTTGTGAATAATCCTACCACCACGGTTCGATCTGTAAAATCCATCATGGAATTGGAAGCGTCGGAAACAACGATTAGAAACCGATTACGTGACGTTGGGCTACACAGTCGTATCGCCGCGGAGAAGCCATATCTCAAACCAGAGCACGAACAAGAACGCCTAGCATTTGCGCGCGCTCACCTGCACTGGAGGAACGAATGGGATGTAGTTGTCATCAGCGACGAATCAACATTTTGTTCATCTACGGACCATCACGTAAGAGTGTGGAGAGAGAAAGGGACCCGATATGATGCGGCTAACATTCATTCAATCCGGAATAGCGGACGGTTTTCTGTGCCAGTGTGGGGTTATATTTCAAAACATGAAATTGGCACCTTAGCACGAATAGAAGGGCACCTAAATTCCGATAAGTATATTGATGTATTGGAACATACGTTTTTCCCTCATGTTGTAGACAATCATTTTCCGGACGGTAAATTTATATTTCAACAAGATAATTCGAGTATACACAAGTCACGTGCAACCATGGCGTATTTGAAGGAGAATCATCCGGAAATAGATCTAATTACCTGGCCAAGAAATTCACCCGACTTATCTCCAATCGAAAACGTCTGGGCGATTATGAAAAGGATTGTATCCCAGAACAATATAATTCCCAATGATAAGGACGAACTTTTCACCATCATCCAGGCCGCATGGGAAGAGGTTGGTGAGCGGCCCGATTATATAAACAATCTGTTTTCATCAATGCCGAAGAGAATGCAACAGGTTGTAAACGCCAACGGTAAGATGATCAAATATTAATCGCATAATGAAATTAAAAATGAAAACGCATAAATGTATTTATCCTAACCATGTTCATAATTAAGAATAAATGTTCGATAGTAATTAGCAAAGTGTCTTTATTCTTTATTTAACTAGTTATGTTGGTTGGGTAGTTCTCAATAAAATATATACACACTCTACATTGCGTCCTTACTTAACCTTTAAGGATTTAATACTTCGTTCAGCTCAGCAGATTCCATTGATTCTCAAAAAGACCATAATTTGCCATCGGATACACTGCTAAGACTAGTGGAACTTTAGTATAATGCTAATTTCGCATTGTAAATAAAGTGTTTCTTGAGAAAGGTTCGTCATCTTCGTTATGGCGAATCCCAATTAGTTGAATACAATGAACACAACCACTTCCTCCAATGTAGGCACTACTTTGTGACCCATGCTATGCTTTGAATGTGGGTATTCTCCTTTTCAGTGAACCTGTATTTCATCCACCAAGCGGTTTTCAATGGGTGACATATTGAGGGAATTGGTTGGCCATTGAATTTCTAGATGGTTCTCTCCGAAATGCGCCGTTTTCAACCAAACGTTCGTGCAGACTTATGTTGAAACTGACATCAAGAATCGCCCACTAATCTAGATAGAAATCATTCTCCACCCCCTGGCATTTGCGAACCATAGTGGAACAGAATGTCGCACCCGTGGCCATATCTTCACCGGAGGAAAATTTGAAGTTTCATTCCACAATTGTTGATTATATATTTGTGCAACATTAAAGGGGATATCTATCCATAAAAATATGGCTCAAGGCATTGATTCCGTGGGGGACGTGTATTCAGAAAATTGCAATTAACATCACTCTCCCTTTACTGGAATGTCATTCGGTAATTCGGACGAGCTATGCTCAACTGTTCACCTTCTCTTTAAAATCATCCCAATCATTCAAAACCCCCTATTTAGCAGTTGGAAATGGAAAGTGGAGAGTGGAAAAAAAACGCTTAGTAAAAAATTTATTGAAACAACAATATAAGATACGTTTTTTATACCCATTGTATCAGATCAATAATTTGCGGCTTATGATTGAAACAAGACGTCGCGAGAGAGAAAGTTTTTAATTGCGGCGACTGTACAAAACTTCTACTAGAGCAACCTCCCAGTTATCCCCGATCAGCTCTATAGCCTGGGGCAACTTGGTAGTGTAAGAGGAGGTCTTGTTGTTGTCATAAATTTTCATGCTAGCGTTGCTCGGTAGCGTTAGGTAAAAGGGAGACTGCATCTTTAGCCGGAATCCAAGAATTCATAGAAGGGGGATAGCCTAGCCACTTTACAAAGAGCTCCTTTTGTCCTCTCCTAGTCCGCTTACGAATAACTTTCTCGATCTTGTACGTCTCGGGTCTAGGTACCGACTGAAGTTCCATCCCGTAAAACACCCCCTTTATTGGTTCCCCGTTTAAATCTTCTAGTTTGAATACCGGAGGGCGTCTGTCAATTTTTCCCACTATTTTAAAAACCTCTATTGTGTAAGTTCGCTCGTACCCTTTTTCAAAAATCATCTTATTTCTACTTACTCGGACGTATTCGCCCACCTTTAATTTTTTCCCGTAAACTTTCCTTTCGCTAAAGTACTTTCCGTATACATTTTTAAAAACCTGAAGGACATTGGTACCAGTAACTTCCAAAGGAGTCATTTTTATCGCGGAATGCACCGAGTTATTGTAAGCATTTACCTGATCATCTAAAACATCTATATATCTATTGGTATTCTTTTCTGTAAAATACCTGTACATGCGTGACTTTAAAGTTTGATTTAGTGTTGTAAATTTTCCGGAAAAATAAAACGCGGAAAATTTTCCGGAAAATTTTCCCGATAATTTTCCGCAAAGAGGAAAATTTTCCGCTAATCGGAAAAATATAAAACTAGCAATTAAGTGAGCTTAGAGTCAATTTATCAAACTTTTGAAGATATTTCGATAGCTTCTTCAGTTTTGTTGTCCTGAGTTCGAAATTAATATAATAGATACATTTTAAAATAGAAACTGCAGCCTTTTTATATAATTGAATTACGAATTTAACTAATTACACCTCGCTGACTTACCAAATGTAGTTGCATATCATGAGATGACTCATTTTTCGTGCAGTTAATTTTAAAACTTTTCAATACAAGATGGGAAACACTTTTTGCACATACCAGATGAAAAGTAGCGTTTCATCCACGTTGCGTTATTTGCATAACATTGTTTACAATATATACATTCTCCTGTTAATTTGCCATCTTTAGTAGATTTATTAAAGTACCGCCAAATATTAGTGGTTGATTTTCCCATAATTTGTGACTTTAAACAGGGTTAACAAACAATTTTTCCCCCTCCGAATTCACCGAAAACAAAATAATGAATGTTTTGAAAAGAAAGGCAATTGAAAAATTTTAAAGTTTTAACTTTTTAATTAAGAAACCGGTAGCGGAAAAATACGGAAAATTTTCCGGAAAAATATAGCTCGGTCATTTTCCGGAAAATTTTCCGGGCGGAAAATTTTCCGCGGAAAATTTTCCGACTTACAACCCTAGTTTGATTTAATCTTTCTACCATACACGATTTTATATCGTCATTCTCAGTTGTAAAAAATATAACCCCTTTCTCTTTCAACTATCCTTGTAATTGGGAATTTCTAAAATCGGTACCTTTATCCGTCTGTAGCTTCCTAGGAACCCTTTCACTAAAGACAGACTTAAAAGCCTCAACCGTTTCAACACCGCTTTTTGATTTTAAAGGTACGGCCCAAGCTCTTCTGCTAAAGCAATCTATTACGGTTAATATGTATTTGTACCCGTCGTTGTACTTACTCAAACAACGCATGTCGTTCAAATCCGCCTGATATTGATCCCCTATGTTAGTTACAACCACCTTGTTTCTTTTAAACTTTCTAAAATCTCTGTTATGTAAAGTGTACGCGTCTTTTCCCTTTAACCAATCTAGTGCTTGTTTCTTACTAACCCCCTTTAATTTTACTGCTAAATATAATTTTTCAGCACCTCCGAAACTGGCGGGGTGGGAAGGGTTAAAGTAGATACCTTCTAAAATTTTGGAGATTTTACGTACGCTGCCCATTTCGGAGACTCGGTTTTAATTTTTTTAGCTGCTGCCTTGACACTAACTTTTGGAGCTCTAGTTCTTTTGATTTTAATTTGATTGAGTACTAAATACGAGGCTAGAGGGGAAAAACTGGAAAGTAGGTTTGTAAATGCGTAAAAACCTCTAGGTTTTGGGTCTTTGTTAGAGGAAGGCTTGACAAATTCTGAAGCTATATCTCTAATATTCGAGCCGGGTATTATTGCATCATTAACTATAACTTCCCCACTATCTGTCCACCTAAGCTTTTCAGGGGTAGTGGACATCTGATCAACGATACTTTGTACATGACCTATATATTTAAGGGGGATATCGTATAACCAAGCCAAGTTATAATAGTTGGATGTCGGTTGGGGGACCGTGGGTATAGGTTGCCTAGCGATAATATGTATGTTATTATATCTTTGTAGAGTCTGTTCGTATAAGCGCCATTTTGAAGCATCGTCTAAATCTTTACGAGCTAAAATAACATTCATTTCATTGTCCAATTCCGAAACTACCTGTTGTTGGGGGTGGGGAAAGGGGTCGTTTTTAAAGGTAGAGCTAGGGACAAGGACCATTTTCTGAGCGTACTGCATTTTTTACTGACTACCTCCTGTTATGGCGCCGATAATAGAGGAAACGAGAGGGAAAAGGAAAGAAAAGAAACTACCACCCTCCTGAACTAGTATATCACGTATAAGATATTCTCTTATTAGCAATTTTTCTAAGTTTTGCTGAA
The DNA here is from genome assembly GCF_054372755.1 of Phalangium opilio. Taxonomy (NCBI): domain Eukaryota; kingdom Metazoa; phylum Arthropoda; class Arachnida; order Opiliones; family Phalangiidae; genus Phalangium; species Phalangium opilio. The sequence goes on from NW_028324203.1 coordinate 1,008,485, forward strand.
TGCCTAGCTAATCTAGCTTTCTGACTTTTATTTAATTTAACGTTACCGTGTAAAGTATTTTCAACACACTATGAGATTGCGTCAATTAAGAGTTTCTTGGCGTTACGCAATATGATTCTGCGTTGTTTTCGAGGGGATTTGGCAATAACGGAGAGCAAATTTCTTTGCGACCGAACGGCATAAGGCATAGTGACTAAATGAAGAGATGGCTAAACACCCGTCTATTATTATAATTATTTGGGAATGTAAACTTCGCAAGGGTTGTCGGGAAATATTCCAGTCCTAAGTCTATGATTCTCGGGGCATCTTTGGTGTAGATCGAATAATAAATATCCGAAAGGTAGCGTCATGGTAGGCGTCGACAGCGAAACGCCATTTATCTGCAAACATTTGTCTAGCTATTATGGAACTTTGCAATTTGTCTCTAGGAGATTTCATAAGAATAAGATAATGAGCGTTCAAAGAAACATCTCTAGAGTCTTTGGATCGATGGAATACGTTTTGGACGATACAAATTACGCTCAAGTTGCGATGATGCGTTCCCTTGGTAAAAAGAGAACCAACTTCTCCTTTGTTCTCGGTCATCAAGTCATCAATGACTAAAAGGCAAGGCTTACCGCCTGTATACTCTCATAAATCTGGCATACCTTGTTTGAAAAATACACATTTTCTCAAACTTTCGAAAAAAGGTTGCCATTCAACGTAGAACCAATGTATTTCGCTTATATTAGGGGAAAACATGGCTTCCATATTCTCTAATATTTTTAAAACTAATTGAGTTTTCCCGCTTTGAGACGGGCCTGCTATCACCATGTTAAAAGGATGGTAGAAAGGATACATGACCTTACCCTTTGACTTTCAACGAACGAATGAGATAAAGATTGTAAAGTGTTTGTATATATATATATATAGATGAGATCGACACGTAAAATGAACAATTGCAAGTTCGAAAATACATGGGATATTTAAGGAAGCATTGACGGAAAAATTAGTTAATCACAGGACATTTCGCCGAGTCGAAAATCACTAATTGACAATATTGACCAAAAAACAATATGACTAGACTTTATATAATGACTAAATACATGCTGACTAGATAAATAAATAAATAAATAAATAAATATCACCGGGACTGCCTAGATAAATAAATAAAAAATAAATAAAAAATAAATAAATAAATAGATAAATAAAAAAGAGACCCCTCTCAGAAATAGATACTGTCGAATGTGCTCAAACTCGGTAACCGTAAGGTAGCGTGCGGAAATCTTCAATTAACCTAACCTTATCCACCACAGTTCTATAAACCTTGGACTGGTCGACACTTATTACAGTGTGATCAGCCTTTCGGCGTATTTGCTTGGGGATTGGTACTTGGATTGGTTCCGGCGGCGGTTCGTAAATGCCTATAAGCCCCATTAACCTATCCATGTTAACCAAATCTTTGGTGTTATGGTTAAGTCGGAACCTCTTAACCTTCATCTCGACGTCTGTCGAACCGGTATCAGGGTTCACTACTCGGTATGCGTAGTTCTTACATCCACCACTCGCATATTCTTCGATGTAGGCCTGGGGTCCGTACTTTTCAAGCTCATTGGTCATTTCACCGAGGAAATTCCCAGTTTCGATTTCGACGCCCCCTGGTGTGTAAACGTACAGTATCGAATCAGTGTCTATGTATAAAACAGACTCACCCAAACGTTCTAAGTAGGAATAAAGCTTAATCCGAGCCATGGCCGTGGTGTACGCTGCGATCGGAACACTGACATTTTTATTAATTGGGTCAATCTCGTTGATATAACACCACTTAGCAACGCAAATGTCGTCGCTAACTTGTATCAACGTCTTGACCTCAATTGCTGGGTCATAGAACAAGTTAAAGAACTTCTGTGGATCATCGAAGACGTCTACCTTGTCCAGCCGAGTCCTCTCACCAAATTTGCCCTAAAACGAATTCAAACACAGTTTGGCGATGGTACGCTTGCCAGCGTTCTTCTCGATACAGTTAGGATCAAGTTTTACCCCTTCCTTTTCGTAGTACTCGGCTACGTATTGATCCTTCTGCGCTTGGGCTACTACGTCAGAAGGCCAACCGCTACTCTCCGGTTTTAGCTTCAGAAAGCAGTTGACGTAATTGTTAAAAAGCCCGCCTGATTTAGTTACGGGGTCGTACTGAGATATTTTGTACGACCAGGCTTCATGGATTTTAACAACCACGTAACCCTTTCTAACCGCTAAATGGACTTCGTCCGCCACAAACGTCCCCCTAATAACTCTTTCCTCGTCGGAATGTGTGCAATCCCCCTGATATTTGTTTTCAGCGCACAGCTGGCACAGGGCAAAGCACAATTTCCCCCCGATCTTTTGGGGTAAAACTGGGTGGAAGAGGTTATGAGGGGGCAGGATATCCAGTTTAATAAAACCTTCAATCTCATTAATGGGTGGGAAGTTGTCTGTCAAGATCGTAGGGTGGCCGTAAGGTAGTTTGCCATATTTGTTACACCATGGATATAGACTATTGACGTCGACATATCGAATCTCCTCTCCCGGCTTAACCTTGTGATGAAGACACAGAGCGGAAGTACGTCCCCCGAAAAATGCGTTACGGGGATTAAGTGGTTCCCACGCATCGATTTGGACATGAATGGAAGAGAGGAAAGGTGTTCATTTCGGGCTTTTGCTCCCTCAGTTTGTGGAATACGCATTCCCACATTTCGATTTTCTTATACCCCAGCTCCCTAAGCCTCTTATTACAGTTCAAAGTATCAGTATAGCGGGAGTGTAAATTTTGGGTGACGTCACCATGCAAAACCAGGTCTCTGTTTAACGGGAAACAGGTTCTACACCCGTGCCATAAACAACCTTGGAATTGGTAGACGACCTTTTGATCTGCGCCAAGATCGTCTACTAGAAGCCCGTCGACTTTAATGTTCAAAATTTTAGGTTCCGAGCCATTAAAAGCCGACTTAATAATGACCCCGCGCTTATGGGCTTCCCACCTCAACCACTCTATGGCTACTTTAGACTGAGGGTCTTTCATTCTATAGCCATGAGGTGGAACAATTCCAATTGAATTTGGCGCTAGGTGGTCCTTCCTGAAAACGGCATTGCAGAGCCCGGCAATTGTCACGGCAGTGGTAAAAGGGTTAACGTCCGCAATCTTCTCAAAAATCTCCCTGTACTTTAAGCACCCCTCTCTTAAAATCCTAACGTCCAAACGGCAATAATGGATCAACTCTTCAACATAGTTGAAACCTTTTTTGGCTTCAACTTGTTCGTTTTACCAAGAAATTAAAACCGAACGTTGTTTTTCGGTTAGCCTGTCTGGCGCGTAAGATTCTAAAAGAGGCATGCTTTCCCTCAAGACATAATTTGTACTCGTAGGATCTTTTGGATCAAACACGTGTTCGGGAACAAAGTTCAAGAGCAAGTGGGGGAAATGTCCCTTATTTAAATTAGGGTCTAAGCCAAAAACGGATACAAAGCTAGATTAATGGGAGGGGAGTAGTAGGAACCACACAGATAGACATGGATCCAAGATGGCCGCCCTCCACCAAACTCAAACCAAACTTTCCAGACAAAAATTATGTTATTGTATGAGAAAAGCTTACCTGATATTTCCTGCCTTCCACCATGCTATGTCCAAACAAGTCTAAACCCAGACTTGTGTTATTTTGCAAAATCCCCGTTTGAATTTCCCGCCATAAAACCTCTAAATATGTCTGAGAAACAAAGTCAAATATACGAGTAAAGAATTTTTAATAACAATACCAAATAGTATATACAATAAGACAATCCAGATTAACAAGAATATAGATATAACAAAAAAATGGTCAATACTTCTTTTCTTTGAGTTGGGAATGATTTGTTCGGCATCCCCATAAAAAACATGTTTCACGTTGAATTCTAAATTAAAACTATAATTATTTACCGCCACTTCTACCGGTCAACAACGAGGCTTCTCTTCATTGGTTCTCAAAGATCAAAAGCCAAGGCTTGGGTGTTTTTCGCCACTTCTTGGTTTCCAAAATGTATTTATCGAGGGCCGCGTTGATGTCGTGAAATTGTTAAGTTTAAGAAGGATATCAAAGTCAAGACCCTACGACGAGCTTCACTGAAGAGAACGTGTTCCAACTGGTGCAAGGTACGCAGAACCTCATGCGGGGTTTGTGAGCGCACCATCTCCCGAAGAAAGTTACATTCGAGCCACTGTGGGGCATGGTCTTCTTGTCCAGGTCTGGTTGTTGGCGCCAGGACTTCTCCATCATTGCGGTGTCATATGCGTCCATACAACGGACCACCGCAATGAAGGTCGATTCGCATGAACCTGAATTTACGCAAGTAAATTCAGGAACGTGAATCGAATTTGGTCTCTTCTCAAGCTATGCCCGAGAAGAAACGGATGGAAAAATCGAATTTGGTCCAGGAGCGGTAGAGAAAGACATATTCGTAAAAATAGTACTGCACACGGTTAAACATTAAGAGCGTAGTCAGGCAACTGATAACTTTCTTTTCGAAACACGGCGCTTATATACTAAACTATCAAGGTCAAAATTAATATTAAAAGAAGTATTTTTTACCGACTCCACTCTTTAAGGTACTATTAAAGCCAGATGGCTTATATAATAATTGCATCAAACCGGATGGAACTAGTTTTTTTCGGCTTGATTACCCATCCGCGTAGATGTTTCAAGGGTAACGACTTTTAAACTTTAAGAATTTTGTCGTTTTGAGGAAAATAAAAGGAGTGTTTTTTAAGATTGTCCATGGCTCAATGGCTTGATTACCCACCTGCGTAGATGTTTCAAGGGTAACGACTTTTAAAGTTTAAGAATTTTGTCGTTTTGAGGAAAATAAAAGGAGTGTTTTTTAAGATTGTCCATAGCTCAATGGGAAAAGGCAGGGTTTACTAAAGTGATACCCAAAAGGTGATAAGTTCGAATCCTGGCCCGTCCACCGAGCTATGGACAATCTTTTTATGTATAAAATAGCGTTAGTGTAAGAAGTTGGGGTTAGTTGACAAACAGGCGTTAGTCATGAATGACGTTTTTTTTAACTTTAGCGTCTAATACGTGTCTAGATATATATCCAAACAATACCCAGTCAAGTTTTAAAAATTATTTGCATCAGCCGTTAAATTTGACTAGTGATTATGAAGTTGGGTTGGCGGAAATCATATTTCCAAATCATTGGGTGAATATAAGCGAAGAGTTTAACAAGTTTGAAATTCAGGTCGTAAATGATCCAAATCGTGACAAATATGCGGCCTGTTGAATATCAAAAAATAGAGATACCAGTCAATCGTTATGTTAAGACCAAAGAGTACGAACTGTTTCAAAATTTTGTCGAGCTTTTAAATGATGATGTAAACAGTCATCCGTATTTAAAAGGCAAATTATCTTTTAAATTAGTGAATAAATATAAAGACGGGGCCCTGGGAAAACAGTTAGATACAAACTTTCCCGTTTACCTGCAAGTTTTAGGAAAGGAAAACATACGGTTCAAAATACCAGCTGATTCCCCCTTGACCACATTATTTGAATTTAAGGAGAATAATTACGAAGATGTTCCCTATATATCCAAATATCCTGTATCAAAGCATGCTAAAAATATAAGTTTAAATTACACTAACAATTACGTGGAAATCGAAATTGATAATGTTGGAGATAGTTTTAAAAAAATTTGATTACAAGTACATTCCCAAGGCAGCCATTAAACGTAAAACAAGCTATGAAGTTCCGCCAATAAGAAAAAAACCTCAACTAGAATATAAACCTCTACCGCCATCTATACCTATTTTACCGCGAACTACTTCTTTTCTTCCGATACCTATTGCTACGACTGAACCCGTAGTACTTGTACAACCACAGCCACCCAAAATAACCCCTCCACCCAAAATAACTATTCCAAAACAAACCTCTCCAAAGCCTGACCAACCAAAGCCTTATTATCCTACATATCCGGGGCCTGATCCGTCTAAACCGTTACCTCCAGCTTCGAGTAAACCGTTACCTCCAGCTTCGAGTAAACCGTTACCTCCAGCTTCGAGTAAACCGTTACCTCCAGCTTCGAGTAAACCGTTACCTCCAGCTTCGAGTAAACCGTTACCTCCAGCTTCGAGTAAACCGTTACCTCCAGCTTCGAGTAAACCGTTACCTCCAGCTTCGAGTAAACCGTTACCTCCAACTTCGACTAAACCAATCCCAACTACAACAGCAAAGCCTACCTCCACTACAACAACAACAACTAAACCCATTTCCACTACAACAACAACAACTAAACCCATTTCCACTACAACAACAACAACTAAACCTATTTCCACTACAACAACAACAACTAAACCCATTTCCACTACAACAACAACAGCTAAGCCCACTACAACGACAGCTAAGCCCACCTCCACTACAACAGCAACAACAACATCTAAGCCCATCTCTACTACAACAACATCAGCTAAGCCCACCTCCACTACAACAACATCAGCTAAGCCCACCTCCACTACAACAGCTAAGCCCACTACAACCACAACAACAACAACAGCAGCTAAGCCCACCTCCACTACAACAACAACAACAGCTAAGCCCACCTCTATTACAACAACAACAGCTAAGCCGACTACTCCAGAAACCCCAAAGCTTCCAACCCCCGCTAACGAACCCCCGAAGATTGTTGCTTCCGAGTCTCCGAAAAGTCCAGCACCCGAGGCTCCAAAACCCTCTACCTTTGAACCACTTACCCCTACCCCCTCGCCCACGGAGGTTGAGGAAATATATATATTTCCAGACCCTTCAAAACCTGACTTACCGAAACCCGACCCATCAAAGCCTGACCTCTCAAAATCTCCAGACTCTACAACATCCTCTACTTTTGAGCTACCCATATTACCGACCCCCTCCCCACCACCGGTTGATGAAAAACCCTTGTTTCCGCAACCGGTTGATCCGCCAGAGAAAAAACCCGAGCCAATTATCTCTGAAAAGCCAATTAACCCTGAAGATTATCATAACTACACAGTATTGTTCTTACCTCAAACTATTTAAGCCAGTAAAACGCCAGAGAAAAACGCCGAAGGGCTTTATCGAGCCGTAGCCAACACTTTAGAAAAATCAGTATTTAAAAAAATTCAAGTAACATATCACACAGTAGATAATTGGGGTGATGCTATCGTGTATAATTTCAAAACACCGGAATGGGTGGAAATTAAATTTTCGCCCCAAGTAGCTAAATTGCTTAACGCTCACCCCGATAGATATTATTCCGGAAGACACCAGCTTGGTCCCTTGAGCATGACATTAGAAGAATATACCATAGACAAAGACAATGCATACATAGAATATCGAGTCAATAGAACCATAAAGCGCTATACCCCTGGGAAGAACCCTGGCTTTATTTGTTTTTTAAAGTGTCAGGCGAGTTTAGATCGACAGATGATTATAAGATTTATGATGATGTTGCCGAAAACCTCCAAATAATTGCGCGCAATTATGATCCTTTAAGATTGCATCAGGCCGAATTTAGCGTTATTAAGCAAGGAGCGGAACGTTATTTTAGAGTCTATTGTCCGGCAAAAATTGAAATGCTATTCCGAAAGGAATTGCGGGATATATTAAATTTAGAAGCTGAATACGTTGGTGGGACGTTTCTATCCACTAAACCTTTAGAGCGTAATTTCACACATTTCAAAACAACTAATGACACATACGTAAATTATCGCGTTCATGACTCACTAATGTATCTATTTACTAAGACTAGTTTCACAAAAATCAAAATACCTGCGGGCGAATGATTATATCGCGACAGGAGCGGTAATCCCCTTCTCTTTACATTTAAAAATTATAAACCAGTTATTGGGTGTTCAAGAATATATGCCTCGCCAGTATTTTAAAATGTACATTCTCAAAACGGCGGTGGAAGATAGATTTTATGTTCGTCTCGAAATAGAACCAGGTGTTCGCGTATCAATAGCTGGACCAATGGCCCAGTTATTTAACATTCCTGAAGAGGGAGAATTTTTTAAACTCAGTCATTCGGGAGTAGCTCTGGTAAATCCTCGATTAAGATCAATGACCCTGACAGCGAATAATAATTTTTGGACTAGCGAATACGATGTGGACAAATTTCCCGAAGACCCGAATATGTCTGACCAAGCCAGACGAGTTGATAATTTTGCATGCGAGATTCCTCCCGGGGTATATTATCATATTAGCGATGTTTTAAGTGCTATGAGCGAAGCCATGTCGCCTACGCATAGAAAAAGTCTTAAATTTACGCAGAATGTAGACGGAACCGTAACAGTATCAAAACTGAACGATACGGTTTCCATCTTGTCTCCCAAAACAACACCCGGACGAGGTCTTGGGAGATTGTTAGGTTTTAGTAGTAATCAGTTGGATCGGTATATTAATAACGAGACGTCGGATTACCCTGCGGATATCATGAGAGGCGTCGATGCCATGTTTGTCTATACCAATATTATCCGTCAACAAGTAGTGGGTGGGGGGCAAGCCCCTCTGTTACGCTTCATAAAATGCCAGCTTTCTCGCTGCTAGACGAGGAGAACCAGGAAATATTTAATAATATCGACTTTTATCCAATTTCAACCAGCGATATACAAGAAATTGAAATTGAATTGAAATCCGATTATGGGGAAAATATCCCGTTTAATTTAGGCAAAGTATATATTAAACTGTTTTTTAGGCGTCGACGTCAATAGAACTTGAGCGATGGTACCTAATAGATATACTCTGTATTTCCAAAGAGGATCGTGTCTTCCAGCTTTACACGCAAACGTTTTCCAATCGGGGGTCGTTTCATTGTTGGCGGTATCTTCAATTCTTTATTGCGCAAAATTACACCCTTTATTAGGCCGGCCATTAGTACTTTAGCGTCTGAAGCTGTGGATTAACGAGTAGAGTAATTAGCGATGCACAAATCGCCGGAATATCACCTCGCGAATCGATTAAAAGAAATGTCAAACAATCCATAAATTCCTTACTACATAAAGGCGTGGACCGGTTTGTCAACACTCTGAGCGGGACGGGCCGAAAACGAAAGAGGACTGCTAAAACAAGCCGGAGCAAACGTGTTGAGCGACGCACTAAACGCGATTTTCTAGACTAAATATGTCGACCTACGAAAGTGTTCTTTCCGATTTTGAAGTATTTGAAAAACCAGTGGTGAATAATAATATTGTTGGGACTAAAACGACTGCTCATTATCCCATTGCCCCACTAGCCAATGCTAAATATGTAGAATTTATCATTCCTCCCTCTAACATTTATCATGATTTGACTAAAACTCTTTTGAGATTAAAATTTCGCGTTTTACACGAGGACGGCTCGGCCGTTCCAGATGCGGAAAAGAAAGTCTCTGTAACAAATTTAATAATTGCCTCGCTATTTTGTCAAGTAGAATTATTTCTTAATGGCGTCGCTGTCCAGCAACCTAATAATATGTACCCATATATGGCCTATTTTAAAATACTTTTAAATTATGAACAAACGGCGGCCAATTCCTGGTTAACTTTTATGTTATATTATTTGGATACCATTATCGATCCGGCGAAGGCTTTAGAAGACGCCAATATCAACAAAGATGATAATGGTATAGGCCGTCGCGCTAACCGCGTGGCACAATCAAAGACGTGCGATGTAATTGGTGAATTATTTCTGGATATGTTCAAAACACCCAAATTCTTGCTAGATAATATCGAGGTCCGAATTAGACTTCATCGAAGCTCCTCGGATTTCGCTATTATTCACAATGAAACGGGTAAAAAGTATAAGATTGATTTAACGGAATGCACCTTGTTTACGCGCGAAATTGAGGTTAATCCCGAACTGCAGCTAGCTCACGCTCAGATGTTAAATTCGGGAATAAACGCTCGCTACGAAGTAAACTCTATTGTTATGAAAAATTTCTTAATAACCACCGGAACGCAAGATTTCATTAGGGACAGCTTGTTTACTGAGCAATTACCCTCGCGAACTGTAGTGGCTTTCGTTACTAATAAAAAATTTGTAGGGGAAGCAACTTCTAACCCCCTGGATCTCCAACATTTCAAACTCGATTTCATGCAATTTTCTTTAAATTCTCAAAATTATCCCGATATCCCGTTTACGCCTAATTTTGCCGACGATCAATACGTTAGATGTTACAATTCTTTATTCGAGGGGCTCGAGATATTAGGTCTTGACCGAGGAAATATAATTTCTTACGATTTATATAAAAAAGGCTTTTTTTTCGTTGTTTTTGATTTGAGTATAGAACATCTCGCTTCGTTAGGCTTAAATTCCATGCCCCAGACTGGAAACTTGAGATTATCGTTAAGATTTAGCTCTCCGCTAACCGAAAACGTCACGTGCATTGTCATGGCCGAATTTCCGAACAATCAGTTAATAATATCTAAAAACAGAGAAATTATTTATAATCACCCCAACGTATAAAAGACTAAAACTTTAGAAATACAATATCAGTCGCGCGTCAATATGCACCAAGTACACACCATCACGCCAAAGCTCGACATCTGCGTTGTCGAATCAATTGAACCTAAAATTTTAATTCAAAGATCGGATACGCGCACAAAAACTATATTAAAACCTAACGCTTGGTACGCTTTGTTTCGGTTTCAAAATGAACTCACGTCTTTTTTTGACGGAAAAATACCTCGCTATCATATTTGGTTGCCCGTCAAAGAGCGCATCAAACTGGAATGCTTCGTCAACTCGATAGATAAACGTATAATCGATCTTCGATACTATGAACGAGGCAGCGGCAGTCGTTATTTCCTCAACTTTAGTACCAGCGAAGGATTTAGCCTGAACAAAACAGGGTGGCAGACACTGATTGATTTAAAGCCGTTGATTGACGAGGCTCTCAAAGCTAAAGGGATAGCTGTCTGTCGCATGCGCGAATAAATTTTAAACGAGCTCACTACCACTTTGTTTGACGTCACTTCCACTTGCGCCAACGTCGAGTGTCGAAAACAAATATGCCACTCTCAAAGCTGCTCGGAATTTGACACAAATTTCAGCGATCGAGTCGAACGTAATTTGCACGAAGCGCTGCCTCAACTAGATCGAGAGAAAATTTTGCATCAATTTGAGACCGACCATGGATGGATTGGAGATCAAGAGGATATTTACGCTTATTTTGTCAACAGTTTTGCCGATTTAAAGAACGCCTTGATATATGGCTATTAAAAAATGTACTGATATATAGTATTTGTTTAACTGATATTGTTTTTTTATAAAATACCTTTTTGCGTATTAAATAAAGTTGTTTATTGGGAAACCATTTAGTCGTTATTTATACTTGTTAAGGCATGGACGCTAAAATTAGAAAAATATATTACGATGTGGCTAATCCGACCGCCTATGGGTCGCTAGCGAGGTTACAAAAAGCCTTACCGGACATGCCAAAAGCAAAATTAATCGCCTTTCTTAAGAAACAACCCGCCTACACGAAACACCGATTTCGGCGCTTCCGATTCAAAACCAACCAGGTGTACGCCTCAAGTATCGATGACGTTTTTCAAGCTGATTTGTTGGATCTACAAAAATTAAAACGTTTTAATAAAAATGTTCGCTATGTTTTGTGCGTCATTGACGTCTTAAGCCGCTACGGATGGACAGTACCTCTCAAAAACAAAACATCTGGCGAGGTTATCGAAGCTTTTAAAAAAATATTTCGAGAGAGGATCCCTTTAAAAATATACACCGATTACGGGGGCAAATTTAGTTCGCGCAACTTTGATTCCTTTTTGAAACGTCACAATGTGCAAATACATTTTGCCCGGAGTCAGCATGAAGCCAGTCTAGCGGAACGTTTTATTAGAACAATTAAGGAACCAATTTCCCGAGTTATTACGGCCACGGGGAATAAAAATTACGTTAAATATTTACCTTTAATTACTCGAGCTTATAATGAACGGGTTCATTCGACAATTGGAATTGCACCAGCTCATGTTAATATAGATAACGAATCAATTATTTTGGATAAATTGTACGGGAAATCTAACGGAATTAATCGATACGCACCAAGGTTTAAAATTGGCGACTACGTGCGTCTCTCTATAGCAAGTCGAGCATTTAGAAAAATTAGCTCGGGATTCACGTTTACTGACGAAATATTTCGCGTTGTTGACGTCATACCAAGGTCACCACCCGTCTATCGCGTAGCAGATTTAAAGGGGGAGCAGATTTTGGGTGTTTTCTACGGCGCCGAATTACAAAAAGTCTCGTTACCTGAGACGGGAGTTGTCAAGACTAAATTATGAACACTTCGCAAATAAACGCTCTTTTAACTTGCGACAAAAGAACAGGACCCTACTATTTAGGATGCTTTCCAGTAGATAAACTCCCTCCACATCCTAGGAGACCCAAATTTTGCTTCATATTTAATAATGAAGCAGCTGGAGAGGCCGGAGAACATTGGATAGGAATCTTTGTTAATAACAATACCGTAGAAATGTTTTGCACGTACGGAAATTCGCCGCGATACTATAAAGTTAATTTAAAACGATACGGGAAACGAGTTGTTTACAATAAACAGCAAATTCAACATCCATTCTTTCAACTGTGCGGCATCCATTGTTGTTTATACCTAGTGCTGAGGTCCGATGGAATTTCAAGGAAGACAATATTAGACACCATCTATGACCAGAATCTTAAACTTAACGATTATGTCGCTTTATTATATTTATGTTTACATTTAAAAAAACATGTACACAGATATTGTTCACAATAAAACAATTTTTTTATTTGTCTTAATTTTACATTTTATTATTTAATATCACGCCATTTATGGTGCCGTTGTCTAATTTCGCCAGATGGTACTAGCGGGCCTAAGTTCTGAAGTTCGTTTTTCTTTTTTCGAGGTTTTTTCTTTTTTTTTCTTCTGTTTAGCGGAGGCCGTCTCAAACAGGTTTTCCAAGTCCGTTAAATTTTCCGCTTCATCTGCTGCTAGATTCTCTTGTTCATCGGCGATTTCTTCTTGAAAAACGTCATCAGGATTTGCATAACCGTTAGCTCCTTCTTCTAGCTCCCTTTTTGGCGTAAAAAATGTCTTTTGCAAACGATTTGCCAGAACTTCAGCTTGCCGTTTCACCATATCTCCAACATAGGTCGGCCCAAATTGTGGGTAAAAATCATCCTGTGTTGGTGTCCCAACAGCCGTTTCGCTTTTAAAAACCTTTTGCCGAGGTTCGGTTTTATAACGGCTAGGTGTTTTGAACGAGCTGTCAGGTGTGCTTGTTGTAGCTGATGACGTGGCATAGCTCGGCCATGAAAATTGATTTTTTCGCGGCGGCGTTTTAGGGGTGGCCAGTAATGGCGGCGTGGTGACATTTGCCATTGAAGGACTAACGACCTCAAATTTAGGTAATGAAATTTGTTTCTCGATACTTAAATATTTCTTAAAGGCGTCTAAATATTTATATAATTTATCGTAGGCATTCAATGGCGATTTTAAAATATCCTCAATCTCTCCTTCCAAGGCGGAATGTTCTTGCGCAGCTGTTGAAGTTACGGCGGTCGCCGGTACAAGCACCATTTGTTTCATAGTTTAGCAGCTATGGCTTGGACAATTGATGGCAAGATTGCTGCAAGCAACGTCGTAAGAAAGCCACCTGATTGCTGCAACAACAGCTTTTTTTTTTGTTTTTCTGCGACAAGGTACTTGATCCGAGTTGTCTAATAATTTTCTTGTACTTTGCTAGCTTTTTCTTATGGTCTTTACTTAAAAAAATGCCTCCGCCCTTTAAATTCTTACAAATTGTCTGAATGCTCTTTAATTGAGGCGCGCTACTATTGTTTAAGAGGGTTCGCCGTTGTTTACAGCTAGTTTGACGCAAACTCTGTAAATAAGGGACAAATTTGGCAAACTTTGTCGAAGGACGCGCTACTACGAGACGGGAGCGTTTTCCTGATCGACGTTTAACGCGCGGCGCCATTATTCAAATGACAATTAAATTTAATCGACATAGACATACATAGGTGATTCGTGAGGTAGAACTCGCGATCTTAATCGTAAATTTTCCGGAGCTTCTTGTTTTAAATCAATTAACAAATAGCTATAGGGTTCTTTAGTGGCTAGTCTGTACGCATCCGTAATTCGCTTCGGGTTGTCTGGACTTATTTGTTGCGCTAGATACCTAATTGAGGCCACATCTCGAGGATTTTTCATTATTATAAAATAAGAAGAGTTTTGGGAAACAGTTGATGAGTAACAATAATGACCGTATACCCTAAATGATGCGACGTCACACACACTAAATCGGCAATATGAGCTTGTTTAAATAATTGACTGGCTAAATCGTCTAGTATCAAGTAGGAATCCCGGTGCGTCTCCCAAAAGTCCGGATCGGCCGTTGGCAAGCCTTGAATAAATTGAATTCCTGGAATCAATTGTTTTAATTTTTCGTAGTTTGGTTGCCAGGCCGCGTAGCAATAAATAACCTTTTTATGCGGAGGGTCAAACATAAGCTGATGATTTTGCAGTAAGTTATTTAAAAGAAAACTCTTCCCCGCTTGTGTCGGTCCTACAATTAGAAACTGGGCGGGTGTTTGGAACTTTAAAGAATGCGAGACTGACTCTGTTGGATTCATTTTGAATAATAAACATTTATTAACGTTGACATGTTATTTATAATCATTAAACAACATATATTTTAAAAAATAAACAAAAATATTATAAACAAAAATACAATAGACCCAAAAACCCTTAATAAACACAATTAAAAAAATATAAAATATTTAAACAATATAAACAAAACCCTTTTCACCCAAAAATCCCCTATTAATTAATTGTTTTTTAAAAAAAATCTTTCAAAGTCCGTAATCCGTTGCCGGAAGCGTTGGGCATTAAGGAAGTCAAAGTTCACGCGAGACTCGGAGGGTAGGATGTAAACACGCACTAAAGTAGAAACCACGACGGATTGATGCGCACGCGCACTTTTTCGTTTCCCGACCGCTCTTCGTTGGTGGCTGGGCACGTTTGGATCAGAGGGTCGCAAACATCCGTGCCCTCGTTGGTCGGGAAATCGGGAAACCCCTGACGCAGTGGTTTGTTGTTGCACGGTTTTTTGGAAACCATCGGACACGATGGACTGTGCTTCCGATGTTCCCTCGATGGATGGTCCGTGCAACGCCACTGGTACAAGGCAATACCGCAAAAGGCGCAGCGCGTCGTCTGTGTTTCTACATCTGCAAGATAGAAACCGTCTTTGGCCAGGGCTTCGATAGGAGCGCACGATTCCCACAAGCCCTCAAAAGTATGTCTCCGCCTAGCCTCGTAATTCATGCGAAAGAGATGTCGAAGCGGTTGTTGCCTCTTTGAAACCGTAAGGTCGACTGGTTGTCAAATCGGCGTTCAACAATCTCTTATTCGAGGTTTGGCGGAATTTTTTGGTGATTTTTACGGCCTCTAATTGCAGCTTGTATTTGTCCCGTTTAAAATTAAAAGGGACATTGACTGTTACTTCCTTTTCCGGATTCATCGCTACACTTTCAAAGGTTTCAAAGTCAAGTTTTTCCAGATTTTCTCGATTTAACGTCAACCCTTTAATTTTCTTGACTTCTTTTCCTTTGGTAGTGCGAAACGAGTAACATTTGGCACCGGTACTACAAAAGGAAGTTATATAATCACCGCCGAGTTCGTCCGCCCAGCAACCAATATGATTGCCAGTTGGAATGTCATACTTTCCCGGTAGATGGCGGTAGATTATGGAGTCGGTGTCACAATACAAAGCTGCGCGGTCTAATTGAAGCAGCATCTTGTTCAATTCGAGTCGCCCGTAGCAAGAGACGAAGCTCCCCACGATGGTCGACCCCAGTTTGTAGTCCGAAACGTAATCGCTTTTGGCTTTGTACGATAAGAGAGCGATTGAATCCGTAATTGGCCGTAAATCGACTAATTCCAGAGTGTAATCGCTCGCGTATCGTATCAATTCGTAATAATTGTTGATAAAGATGCTGCGAATCTTTCCCGTATTTAACGCCATGCGACCCCAAAGAGAATTTAAATTAATTTTAGCGATATTACGCAAGGAAGGATTTGATTGAATATCCGCCACCGTCAGCGAGAGCTTTTCATTCTTGTTTATATCGGCGATATACGCCTTTTTTTGCAGAGGCGTTTGCGCGTGAGCGGGAAATCCGGAATTCTTCACTTTCGAGGCGATAAAATCAGTCATGTACTGCGCGAAGAAGTATTCCGTTTTTGGATAGTGGTAAACTTCGAATATATCGAGGAGTTTATAACCATGCTCCATTGCGGCATAGACTTCGACCGTTGGCCAGACTGATTCAAACTCCCTTTCGTTGACAGTGTGATCGCAGATTTTCGCTCGCAATTCTAGACACGTGCGACAGAAGGCGTAGGCTAATTTACCACCGCTGCGAAAGGGAATTAAAGGGATGTGGAGATCTTGAGGGGCCAGCAAACGACAACTCATAACGCCAAAATACCACCCTGGCGATTTGTCAAAATCTCTGTTATAGATTATGGGGTGGCCGCTAGGGTACGGACAATCGCGACAAACTTTCGGGTACAAAGAAATAATATCCTTGTAGAAAATATTCTCCTCACCTTGCACGTGGCAGTTAAGAACAAAATTTTCCGTTCGTCCCCCATAGAGAGCGCTACGGGCTGATATTAGAGGTCGAAAAGTTAAACTTTTGCAGAAAGCCTTTGCTTCGGCGTTTTCTTTTAAAAGCTTAGCAAATTGACACTCAAAGATGGAGGTATATTCATACCCAACCATCTTCTCTTTAATAAACAACTCTCTATCTAGCGTGCGTTCGTACAGAAACCTGTTGCTGGCTTTGAGTTGGGTATTGTAGGCATTAAGTTTTTGGCATGGACAACCGTGAAAGTAGCAACAGTGGAAATCAAAGATTTTGGGTGGAGTTTGGCTATAGCCGTCGACTAAATTGCGACCCACGCGATATTCGCCCCCGTAGCTTAAAGCAGTGCGCATTTTTATATCTTCCGTTTTCTCCACCCAAGCGAGATATTTTAAGCTAATCTGACTGTGGTTAAATTTTGCGTTATAGCCGTTAGAAGGAACAATACCCATGCTGTAAGGTTTATAGTAATTGTTAAGATAGATAGTGGTTAAAGCACCCGCCATAGTAATATTTTTTAAGCAAAAGGGGTCTAATTTTGTTAGATCTAAGTAAATTTTTCTAAAAGCTTCGACGCCTTGTCTTAGGACTCGGACATCTTGAATGCAATATTTAATAAGCTCCTCTTTGATGTTGTAAATAGATCCTTCCATTGACGCGTACCAAGTTTGAAAATCTCGATAATCATTGGTCTCCATTTGAGCTACGTTAAAGTACGAAGCTTCAGGGATGACGCCAATGTAATTAAGATTTTCTTCGGTATAAAAATCAAATGGAAAGAATCCTTTCGCTACATCGTCGAGGCTAAACATGCTGGTGAAATTACGCAGAGGTTGACTAATGTAATTAAAGCTATCGAGGAATCTAATTTGAGGTCCCTCAAGATGAATCATTAGAATTTTACTCCCGTCAAAAATAACGGCAGGGGTGACGTGTCTATGAACTAGAGCGTTGAGAATTAGAAAGTTATCAAAAGCTTTCGCGTAATGAGCTACGACTTGCGTGTTAGTAAAGCGCGGTTGGTACGTTTTCCGTTTTTGTCCAGTCAAAACTACCTGCTCTACGCTAAATAATTAATTTAAAAATTGCTCGACGCAATTGGCGCCGTAAAAAATTTTAGTTTCAAAGCCAGCTTCAGTCTCGACGTCGCAAACTAATAAAATGGGGACGTGGATATAATTTCTAAGAATAGTCTCAATGTCGTAATAAATAAACCGTGAGGCTTTCATTTTTGTTTCCAAAGGCATAACAAAATGCTCGCCTGGCGGATGAACTATTTTACATTGAGAGCATTCGGGATTGCAGTCGTGATCCTCGCCCATCAGCCTCCCGGATTCTAAACATAGTTTTTGACTCGCGCAGGTGCCGTTAAGTAAATGAGTTTCGTAGCAGGTACCAGGGAAAAAGTAGCGGTGGCATTCGTCGCAACGTTTTAAAACGTCCTCGTTGGTTAAATGAAAAGCTTCTCCTTGGCACCGAAAACATATATATAGGGTTTTGTACCCTCGGGGCATTTATGCTCTTTTAACAAATTATATTTGTAAAAAGATTTCAAGCATAAATCGCAAGAAGTACAACCGCCCATCATACCGTGCCAAGTTTTCACAGGGTGGATATGGTCGCCAGTTTTTAGGAGATAGATAAATTTAGGAGCGCGGGGTCCTTTGAAAAATATGGTAAAATTATTCGCAGCATCAACGATTACGATCCGATAATGGGGAGCTAAATAATTTTGAAATTTTTGAATTTCTTCTAGAGTAACGAAACCTTCGGGGACGCCGGCTTTTCGGTGCAAGATTTTCGCAATATTACCTTGAAGGGTGCTATTACGTTTTAGTTTAAGGTAATTTTCCAGGTTAAAGGGCGGACCTTGCTTATTTTGTTGATAAAAATGGCGATCGGCCAGCTCTTTACCCAGAACTAAACTTCGAGCAAAACAAAGGTTATCATTGTTCTATATAAAAATAAATTGGTAAAATGTTTAACGAAATAATCCAAATTAACCAAAGTTCTATTCTTAATGGATTTGTACAATGTCCCTATATTTGCATCGAGGTTTTAAAAAATTATATCAAACTGAAAATCTTCCCCATTAAAGACAAAGTCCCGACTAGATTGCGTTACTCTATAGATTGTGCGCATAATTCGCTTAGTGGTGAATTTGTCAATTTTTATAAATTTAATATTAATGGGGGTCGTCAATCCGGGGGAGCTTAAAACAAATCGAACCCGATTATACCCGGAATTCTCGGTTACTAACTTGCGTATAACTTCGTTGAGAATTTTTTGAAAAATTCGAAAAAAATCTCTTGTTGGGATGTCATTCAAATTTTTGAAAGCTATACGCAAATCGATTTGTTTACAGTGCCACTTGCGACTCGTTTTGTCAATCTGCCGCTCAATTGTGTAGTACCGGTTTAACTGCGCGCGTTCCTCTCCCTCACTACCCTCCGAGTCACTCCCGCTGCTGCTGCTGTTGTTCATTTTTTAAATCTCTATCACAAATAAAAAGAAATTGGAAAAACGTTTTGGTTTACAGATTCATTGTTAAATAGATACATACTTTGCTGGGCGGCTGCTGCGTGGCCTCAGCGTCACACTTTACGTCTTCCACCAAACGGTGGAAAGCGTTCAGCAGCTTAACGCCGTCCCGGCTTTTAGCGTCAACGACTCGCTTGAGTCGCTTATGGGAACACTCCCAGAGCTTGTCGGCCTGGGCGTCCTTTATGTCTTTGAATTTGTAGACGCTAACGTCTACAAAATAATCGCCCTTTCGCGCTGGGATTTTTGTCTCGAAGTACTGGCCGTCGCTCCTCAGCCGGTACGACCCCTCAATTCCGTGGATTCCGACGACGTGCTTTTGCAGTACGTCTTGGACGAACGTCTCGTCGTCGGAATCGATCAGCACTTCTACAGGTTCCGGTTTTAAGAACTGAGGTATTTTATGGTGGCCGCTACTGGATCCTTGTCGAGCACCGGGCGACGATGGTGGTGAGTCGAATAAAGATTGGCTTTGAGGAAATTGACTCATGACTGCTAGTTTGATTGTGACAATCCAATGCCGATGCTCGAGCTTTTATACCCAAAATCTCAGGGCCATTTTTTTTAGAATACAGGCCCAGACATGGTTTTTTATAACACAATAGCTTTTTACTTTTATTAAAAGTTTAAAAAATATAATTATGTACCGATAAGCGATTTTTTAATTTAACCTAAAATACATTTTTAATTATAGAGTTGATACTAAAGATTATAAAGGGTGTTAGTATATGTAACAATATAAAAAATAACTCTAATAGTTCAATATTAATATATATTTATTTAGATTTAACTCATGTTAAAAAAACAATTTCTGTTCCTCCTAAAGTAATTACTTTTAACCTTCACTAATAAATTGTTTTTTCTTATATAAAGCGATCTCATGCAAATTATTCAAATTTAATGTCATTTAAATTATTTAAATATATTTATTTAGATTTAACTCATGTTAAAAAAACCATTTCTGTTCCTCCTAAAGTAATTACTTTTAACCTTCACTAATAAATTTTTTTTCTTATATAAAGCGATCTCATGCAAATTATTCAAATTCAATGCCATTTAAATTATTTAAATTATGTCTAGACAATTTTTTGCATACAAAAAAGAAACTTAGACCTTGGAAAGATTTCTAATTTTATGCCTAATTAACTTTTTGCTATTTATTGAATTTTAGAATCTTGAAAGTATTGGCTAGACATTATTAGATTTGACCAAGATAATTTATTATATAAACTCAGCATTTTCAAAATGAAAGTTATCAGTTGTTTAACAACGTTATTTTTCTTAAGACATAAACAATACCTCTTTAAAATGTCCTTTACCACCGCTCCTCGTTTACCCTGCCTGCCGGTCATCAAACTCCATCCGGCACCGCTTATTCCCCGTCGTGCCACTCCCCAGTCGGCCGGACTGGACTTATATTGTCCAGTCGATACTGTGATTGAACCTCACGGTATCAAAATTGTATCGACTGGGTTAGGCGTTATGCTGCCGGCGGACAGCTACGGCCGCATTGTTGGCCGTAGCAGCTTAGCGGCCCAAGGGCTGTTTGTCGCCGAGGGGATAATAGGTATGTTTATTAGATATTTTATGATGCCCAAAAGTATAATATTTCTTAACAATAATAGACGCCGACTATCGGGGACCCCTAAAAGTAATCATCGCCAATGTCGGGGAGACTCCCTACTCTGTTCAGCGGGGCGATAGAGTCGCCCAATTGATCGTCACGCCGGTTATATTGCTAAGACCGGTAGAAGCGGCGGTAAATATTTTTTAGTTTTAAATTTAGGGTTCAATGTGTAACACATTTTTTATGCTGTTTCTAGACTCTAACCCCGACGTCACGTGGCAGTGGGGGGTTTGGATCAACCGGTGTTTATTCTTTTTTTAATGGTGGTGGGATTTTTTTTATATAACTATTTTTTATTTTATATTTTATTGTATATATCATATGTTATTAAAAAACTTTATTCGTATATTTGTTATTCTTTTCAGACTTATAATTATAGGGTTATTTTCTAACTCCGCCCTAATTAGCCTATCCAATGAAATTATCTCTTTACTTACTCGCTGCCTAATAAGACAAGTATGAACCAATTAGAACTGCCGCTTAACTCGCTAGTATGTTACATATAGCACGTACTAGCTATTTAAATATCATTTGCTACCGTAACCCGTCCAATATGCTGTGTCTCATTTTCTTTTTTGTTTACGGGTTAATAGTCAACGTTTTGCTAACTCTTTACGAAATTGAACGGCGAAGTAAGAAACAATTGGAAAATAAACCCCGACGTCCTTCTACTGATCGCACTTCCGAGTCAAATAACAATACGGGGTCAACGTGAAAAAATGAACTCTTTAAAACATGTTTGTTTATCCCTGCTGGTTGTTGACTATTTTGTAATATATATTTTGTATTTATTTATTACGTATAACTGTACATCTTATAAAAAAGTAAATATCTGATGGCTTAAAATCTGTGTTTTATTAACTTTAGGCCTACAGAAAGCTGGTTCAAACCAGGATGACGTCAAGGTTGCATATAGCTTTTAGTTTTAGTTAAAGTTAAGAAGATGATGTCATGGGGGGTTGAAACTAACAGGCAGGAGCTCGGGCTAGTCCAGACTTGTCTGGAAAGTTTGGTGGAGGGCGGCCATCTTGGGGTGGCGGCCATCTTGGATCCATGTCTATCTGTGTGGTTCCTACTACTGAGGGGATGAAATTTAAACTATCTATAAATGTCAAATTCTCATATCGAATTTGCATAATCTTCGTTCCCGTCATTATCACTTGAGGGCGCCACCCTTTGAGGGCTAACATGGCTTTGTACATAAATTGTAAATCATAGCCCTTCGCATTATGGTCGATAACTGTTATTTTGGGAGAATTGTGGAATTCTTGAAGATAATTTAAAAAATCCAGAACAGGATCATTCCCGAGAACCACCCGTTCTCGAGGGCCGCAGGAGGCGCAAGTAAATAGATCAGATTTCTCGAGAATGCATTGATCACAGATTTTTTGAGAAATACATAAGATAGGAGTGTGTAGGAAAGCATTAGGGTTTGAAGGGTCTGGGGTATTTTGAACACATTCGAGATCATAAAATATAGTAACCGAAGGATGGGTCTTAGCTTTTTTAGCCACAGGGTGGGCTTTAGAGTCGGTAACCTGCATGAAACAATAGTGGGGGTGTGGGTTGAATTTATTACAGATGACGCAATAGACTTCCCCGCCGTTGTGAGGTGACTTGCGTTTTCCCATATCTATTGTTTTTGCGCAACGGGGGCAATTAAACACCCTTTGGCAGACTGATAGGGTTTTGCTTCCACTAGCGTTATGGGCTTCAAAGCATTCTTGCCCCCTAAAGTCGCGATGACAGGTCCCGCATCTAATTTCTCCCCCCTCGCAATCTTCGGCTCTTTGACAGGAATAACAATACTTGTTGCTAGCGTGGTTAAAGTCTTAGTTGTTATATCCCACAAGGCACCTTTCGCAGAAAAAATTAAAACTGAAGAGAGGGATAGGTTTAGTGATGACGTCAAAATGGTTTTGATAGTTAAAAAGGTATAGCCTCGGCTTTGGATTACCATCGGCACCCGGAATGAAATTTGGTTCACCGAAAATACGGTAGGGGACGTTTGATCTAACTGTAAATACTATTATTTGGTACTCAACCAAGTACGATTGAAATCGAGGTAGAGCACCCGCCCCCGAACATTCGTCTAATGTTATTTCCGCCGCCAGGGCTAATTCCTCTGCCATCTTCCTAAGCCTCTCCCCTGATTTTTTACTAATATCAGGACGGCATAGTGTTTTGAAATCTGCCTCGAGGCTTTTGTCAAGGGGATACATTGTATGATCCCTGTGTATTCTAGCAAAAATTAGAGCATAAGGGAGGCATAACCGATCGTTGTTCTTGATCTGAATAATGCATTTTTTCTCCCTGGCAAACGTCTCGAAGGTACAGATACCAAGGGCCTTGTAACGCTTGGCGCCTTGGGGCAACCTCATGCGCTGTATGTTTATTCCTATAGGACCGAGAAAAAACTTTGACCCCCCTTCGGAATTGTAAGCCTTATCAGCAACTACTTCTTATATAAATCCAATATCTATTTGGTCTCTTCTACTAAAACTAAAGTCCGCGGTATGAATGCCTGGATTACTAATGCTTGTCATTGAAATTGCAATCATGTCATCGGGTAAACAGTCGTCCAAAACGTATTCTAGGAAGTCGCTTACAGATTCGACGATGTTATTGTCAAATTGTACTTCCATTTCCCATCCATCAAGATTAAAATTGGGGAAGGACACTACCCCGCTAGAAATTACGTTTACACCTGGTGATGCAACCCCCTAACTGTCCTTCCCCCTAATCCATTGACTCATTCTGAGATGGAGCTATAGGAGGGGTAGTATAACCGTCCAAGAAGGAAACATCGTCGTTTTGAAACGCCTCTTCCAGAGGCGATAATGGAGGTAGAAGGCTATTGTTGGCACTAGACTGCGGGGTAATGTTAAACATAGACGGGGGTGTAGAATAGTTTGCCATAAACGTGTCATCGGCATTTATAAAGGCTATTTCTAACGAGTCTGGAAAGTCGCCTAAAATTTATCAACTTCAATAGGGAAATCAATTTCTACATGAGAGTTGGCCATTACGATAACTTAAAAATACAAATACCACAAAATACTAATACTAAATCTGAATAGGCCTAAATAATAATACTAAATCACAAAAATATACTAAAACACTAATGCTAAAACAATAAAACGGTAATGTACTTATAAAAAAAATGAAAGTACTTATAAAAATTGAAGTACTAGTAAAAATCTAAGTTAAAAATACTAAAACACTTGTAAAAAATTTAAAATACCAAAACACTTGTAAAAAACTAAGTTAAAAATACTAAAACACTTGTAAAAATTTTAAAATACTAAAACACTTGTAAAAAATCTAAGTTAAAATGAAAACACTTGTGAAAAATTTAAAATACTAGAGTCAAATACTAAAACACTTTTAAAAACTAAGTTAAATTTAAAATACTTGTAAAAAAATTTAAAATACTAAAAAACGTATAAAAACTAAGTTAAAAATACTAAAGCACTAAGATATGGGCACGGAATAACTCACAAGTTTTGTTTGGGAGCAGAAGATTTCTTGGCTTGCATCAACAGCGGTCAGGAGTAAACTGATGAGTAGCCTAGACTGATCCGCCCTTTTATACTTTCGTGATACAATTAGAAAAGAAAAATAGATCCCCCTCAATGTCATAAACATGTCTTAACACGTTTGGGCTAGTCATAAAACACTCTAAATATAAATTCCATTGTTAACATTACAACTGGTTCGACCACGCCCCTTTTTAAGGCCCTAAACCACCTGGTGTGGGGTCCAATTAAAGAATTGACAAAGTAAATTCTTTTGTTCAAGTTCAGCCCCTTTTAAAGGCCATAGACCTCTTGGAATGCCCCAAAAGGACGAAGGGAATAGATGCTTTTGTTCAAGTTCCGCCCCCATTTTCAAGGTCATAAACCAACTGGTGGGGTGGCCCAATTAATGAAAAATAAATTCCAATGCATCTAAGGGGCCCGAGGTCATTCACCCCTCTGTGGAACTCTTAAAGACCAATCTGAAAATAGGAATGATTTTGATAAATTTAGTTAGAATTTATTTCAACGCTTTAAACATTTGAAATGTTTTTTTTTTCAAATGACGCGTTTCGTGTTGTTAAAATATAATGTGTACGACTGTTTTCGTTTTGGTGGTTTATACAATTCCCCATGAATTCCTATGGGATTTTAGGAATTTTAAATGATCGTTTTCGTTTCTGTAAAATGTAATGTATATGTTCAAAAACGTTTTACTTTTAACACGAAATGTGTTGAGAAAAGCTAAGTAACACCCTACACTATCACCCCTGAAAAGGTTTTTGTCAACACTATAGTAGGTATAATAGTATTACAAAGAACAAATTAAGGAAAAAAATTATATTTATTACAAGTTACATTTCAAGTTTTTTTGACTGGTTCTAAAACTTTTAATAATTTAAAAAACGTAATAAGGTATGGAATATATTACAACAATAGGATCTAACTTTGATGTCGCAAAAGATCTTGAATAAACATTTCAATTATAGCTTTCTCGAGATTAACGCGTTTAATTCTTAGTACAATATCGTCATTCGGAGTAAGTGTTGTTTGTATGGGTTGGGTTGGCGGAATGACTTTTTCTTTCTCTCACTCTTCTTGAGGGACATCTCTGTACTTTCTGTTTGGTGGCAGGTCTTTAGTCAATGGGTTTTGGATGAATATAGGCATGTTATTTGTTGGTAATCTTTGAAGTAATGGTTAGTCTGCCTTGAATTTCTGATGCTTCTCGAAAACATTATCGTTAGGTTCCCATCCTCGTAGCGTTAAGTCACAAAAATGGCATTTAACAGCGTCCGTCCCCGAACTTAACTAGTAAAACCCATGACGGGCTAGTTCTGACGGTTTTCCAAACGTACTCGCAAATGCACCAAACGTTTCTAGACGTGTAATTTCTCAATTCATCTTATCCTGGCGGTGTCTAACAATCTAATGGGATCCGTACCAAATCAGACGCTATTTATACCCCAAGTAAGGGGATGAAAGGTTAGATTGTATGGATGCTGTTACTAAGCAGACGTTAATTCGCGAGGCTCTTTCAAAGCCAGGGAAAATAGTGGCCGTTACTTTCATCCTAGTAACTGTTATTTATGTTGAATTTGCATTTTGGTATTTTAAAAATATTACTTTAATTTCGGGTAACGCAACAAAGACATAACATGCTGAGACTTGTCAGGATAATGCGTTCGGGGCAAACACCTGGAAACAATTAAATGTTTCGTGGTAGGAAGAGTCACAAATAACAAAGCAATAAATCCGAAAATAGATTCCATTCATAACAGTACAACTGGTTCAACCACGCCCCCAAACCCATTAAAACACGTCTTTATAGTAAAAATAAAAACGGATGGTGATAAATTCTTTTGTTCAAGTTCTGTCCCTTTTTATGGCCATAGATCCGTCTGACCGTGGTAACGTATAAATAAAAAGCCGATGGAATGTCTTAACACGTTTGTGTGAGTTATAAATCACTCAGATTCCATTGATAACAATACAACTAGTTTAGCCACGCCCCCTTTTAAGCTCCTCAACCACCTGGCCAATAAAGGGCAATAAAAAAAGCATCAGTCAATATACCCTCAAGCTAATTATCAACCCCGCACTCAAGAAAATCTCACGATGAAGATCATTCAGTTGCCACCTTTGAAGCCGTAAAGACCTGTCGTAAGAATGTCCACCAAAGTAGGAGCTTACCGCGTGAACGCCCGTGTTAGACTAGGGGCTGAATGTTCTGCCGTGTTCGGGGTTAATGGGTACGAGCCAAGCCTACTTTTGACAATAAAGGACGGAACAATTCTCACCATCACGGAAGACGTTTTGAAGGAATTTATGGAGGAGTAGACGGAGATATATTCAGCTATGGAAAGTAGCGACTGGGGTAATTATCGTTACTTGAACTTGAAAATAAAAATAACCGTTATGGAGGGGAATATAGTATTCGAGGATGGCAACGTCTTCACTCTAACAAAGGCCGAGGCAGGGAAACTGAACGAGAAATTTAGTCTTATGAGATTTCACTTCAAGCTTTTAAATGATCAAGCCGAAGTTATTAAATGCATGTACGAAGCTATTGTAAAACGCATGAATGATATATATCAAACATATTATGTAAGTCGCGGTACTATGTTTCATAATGATTACGACCGGGTAAAAAATTTCCTAGCAGCGTGTATAGTTCCTTCGAGCATTTTCGAAGATTTTTGTAACTTGGTTCGTGACAAAAACTTGACGCGTAAGCTACAATTATATAATTTATTCTACATTTGCTTAAATAACAACGCGTACATTCGCGAATTAATTGGAATTGATTGTGTTCATTAAAAGTTTTTGACTAAAATTCTGATTCATAATTATAATAAGCCTAGAATAACCTACCATATGCCTATCCTTTTCAGGATCTACAATAGCATAAGCCTATCCCTACAGGTATCATCCAAGTGACGTTATCAAAAATTCGCCGTGGCGTCATACCAATACACTAAAAATAAATTCAAATTTCCCGCTAAAACCACATCACGTGACGTCATCAATTCCCCCTATCCCCCCAACACCATCACGTGACGTCATCAATTCCCCACCAATCCCCCCAACCCCAGGGATGTCCCTATAAACCAGGTTTTACCCCCTTGGGGGGAAAAAGGGGGGGTAAAACCTGGGTTATAGGGACATCCTTACTCTCTCTTGGCGATCAGCTAGTGTTACGAGAAACGTATAGCCTCCCTAAGGTGGGATCGGCCACCAAAGGTTTTCGCAATTGCGCTTTTTCCTTACTATTATAAGGGAAACGATTTCCATATATATACCAAAATTTTAAAAGAATCAGGTGAGAGGGGTACGCTTCAATTTAAACGTCAATATTAGCAAAGTTTGAGAAGATAATAGGTATAACTTTATTTTAAACGATTTAACTATTATTAATGTTAATTATTGAAGATTAATATAATTAAAAATAATTATATGTATTTAAATATTAAAGATAAACCTTTCGTGCAAAGAGAGAGATTATCATTGCCTCCTATATCTACCAAGGCCCGTGCATGCGATATGTTTCCTTCATTGCCTCCTATATCTATCAAGGCCCGTGCATTGTGATATATTTCATTCATTGCCTCCTATATCTATCAAGGCCCGTGCATTGTGATATATTTCATTCATTGCCTCCTATATCTATCAAGGCCCGTGCATTGCGATATATTTTTCAAAACAACAACAAAAATAGGAAGCTCCTCTCAGAAACAAAATAATTTCTTTTATATGTATATGAAATGAAAATATGGATAATATTGCGCTCCTTCTTTAACGCTATGAATCCTTGCCTGTCTATTAATATTTTACGTAGGAGTAATACGTTTTTAGGAAAGCCTAGAGAGGATAAACATAAGCGAGATTGTTTTGGAAAAAAATACTGCTTTCACTTATGCGTTTATACTCCTTGTTCCTGTTGTATAGAGTAATCATGATAAAAGCTTAAAAAAATACGAGAGGACAGACCTTTTTATCCTCTTGTTTTATTCTTAATAAGAATATAAAACATTTATTTTGTATTAAAAAATATTTTTTGGTGCTGAGATTGCTTTAGAAAAATCCAAACGGTTAGGCATTGGTAAAAAAGCTTCCACTATTGACTGAAATTCATCTAGGTATAAATAACAGTCAGACCAAAAATTTCAAAAATATATATTTTAAATCTAATCAGATACGCCCACCTAGTTGAAAATAGACCTTTTAAATTTGCGGGAGCCATTCTTGAGAATTTTTCTTTGCTTGTAGGTTGTCAATTTATCTACGAGTAAATATTTGTGTCAAATTAAGTGGTTGTAAAGAGCCAGCAGGTTTTTGCCGCTTCTTTTTGTGAGTATATGATTTTTGTATGTAAAATGGAGGAAGATAATGTTGAGAGTAAGGATGAAATGCGGAAGCCCAAAGCGCGGGAAAGGATGAGGGCAAAAAGGTTGCCGTTTTCATTGGATACTTAAGTTTATATAATCTTCTCGACACGGAGAGGTAATATTTTGGTTTTCCCATTTTGTCGTTTCTGGTAAGGCCAAAATTCCGAGATTTTTACCTCTCCGAGTGACGATGACGTCACGGAGAGGTAATGCACTGGAAGTGTGGGTGTGTGTGTCGGTGTGTGTCTGTCACACCCAACGTGACCGCGTTCGCAGTTTGCGTATCGGAGCAAAGGTGTTCCCAATTTCCGGACTGCATTGACAGTTCACGGAAATTTGGAAAATTGGGTTTGTCTCAGTTGGCTATTCTACTTGAGTTCCAGCACCACCAGTTTTGGTTTTCGTCCACTCCACATGGACACTAGTCTGTACTTGCTGGCTTCCAAGCACAACCATCTTCTGTTCTTCGTCAATTCCACATTCACACCAGCTTTTAAGCACCACCATCTTCAGGTCTTTGTCCATTCCACATGGACGCCAGTCAATACATTCTGGCTTCTTTTCCTTCATCATCGTTTGGTTTCAAGATATACGCCGCGATCCGCTAGGGTTACGAGGAACGTCTAGCCTCCCAATGGCAGGGCTACCACCATCGGTTCACGCGAACGCGTTTTTATCTATTATTATAATGGAAACGAATCGTATATATATCCCAAAATTTGAAAAAAGCGGGCAAGAGGGGTACCCTTCACTTTAAACGTCAATTTTAGCAAAGTTTCGAAAAATAATAGGAACAACTTTATTTTAAACGATTTATCTATTTTTAAAGTTATTTACTGGCGATTAAAATAATTAATATCATTTATATTTAATTAATTATTTAAGATAAACTTATTTCTATGTAATGACACAAGTGAGAGTTTATATAGAACGAGTATTGAAGATTGCATTCGATTCGAAACACTACACGCATATCAAAGTTAATATAAAGCGAGTAGGATGATAAGATCTCTTACAAAACGATAACATTTCCTTTTTGCAGAATATTAAATGGATATATTTTAAATATTTTTCGGCATTACGATTCTTTTAGTAGTTGAGTAGCTATAAAGCTCTGTTTCATCTTTTGATATTAACATTCTAAATTTGGTGTTTTCTTTTTAATTCAGCTTTACTACATTTATGTATAGTGTAAACGCAACTTTGAATTTCACTACATAATATGGATTTTAATACTTCGTCTCTCTATAAGTGTTGAAGCGATTGGGTCTATGAAATAAGATACCCTAGATTTAAACCAGAATTGACCTTGTTCCGTGTCCTCTCCTCTTACAAGAGGTGTTATCGGTTCAGAGTGAGCCGAAAGTTAAATACACACTTAAGTGATAGATATTAGGTCCTCATTAAAATTATGAGAATACACAGGGAAATGTTAAACGATTAAATCTTTACAAATGACATTCGCAATATCCCGCCAATTTGAGCTCCGTATTTCCGGTTTTTCTCACTGGCTGGTGGACCCTTGGACGAAGTTATACTGAAGAACGAATGGCAGCCCATTACTGCCCCCATTACTAAGGGACTAAACAACCAATGTAAAGCTAACTTCCCCCTTTTCAGCCCCAAAATGGAGGGGGGTTATGAAAATGCGGAGTCAAATCCCGGAAAACGCTAGCGCCATCTAGATAAAATAAGACTTTAGCTGCTTTCTCGTTAGAACGTTGATTCCCCCACTATCCGGTTTGCTACTATCTGCCGCTAGAAGGCGAATTAACAAGTATTTTTCAACCTTCTCCCTCTGCCATCCGTCCTTCGGTATTGGTTCGTCCATGGTGGACCTGTGTTTGGAAAGTAAATTCGTCTCGGCTCGGAGAGGTTTATTTTGGTTTCCCAACTTGTTTACCTCTCCCAGTGACGTAGATATACGCGGTGATCGGCTAGGGTTACGAGAACCGTCTAGCCTCCCAATGGCAGGCCTTCCACCAAAGTTTCACGCGAATGCGTTTTTATCGATTATTATAATGGAAACGAATCGTATACCCCAAAATTTGAAGAAAGCGGGCAAGAGGGGTACCCTTCACTTTAAACGTCAATATTAGCAAAGTTTCAAAAGATAATATGAATAACTTTATTTGAAACGGTTTAACTATTATTAATGTTAATTATTGAAGATTAAAATAATTAAAAATAATTATATTTATTTAAATATTAAAGAAAAACCTCTCAAGTACCGAAGTCGATTAAATCATTTTCTCCTCTATCTATCAAGGTACGTGAATTGCGTTAGATTTTTGTCTGTGTGTGTCCGTCCGTTGTTACTCTAGTGCGCTGCGTTAGCAGTTAAATTTGTTTTGATGTGTAAAAAAATCCTACAGAACCTAAATATTCATTTTTCCATAATATAACGTGAATATGTTGAAATATTTTTCGTAATTACGATGCATTTAGTACTTTTGCAGTTTTAAAGCTCTGTTTCATTTTGATATTCCAAGGACATTTTTAATATTGTTATTTGAAATGGCTGTTTATATATTACTTAAGCTATACTACATCTTTATATAGAATACTCCATTCTTTAATGATTTCGAGACGAAAGCTAAGGCCTGGACTCTGTCGGTTTAATCAGGTATTATCCGTAAAAGGCCTAGTGAACTAAAGAGTAAACAATTGAGGCCCTATGGTTTTGATTTTCGTGTCTGTAATGAAGAGACATTAACGGTTCAGTGTGAGCCGAAAGTTAATTACACGTTTAAATAATCAGGTTTAGATTTTATAATAGAAGAAAGCATCTTGGTGACAACTAGATCAGTGAGAGGGCTAATTGTTATCGGGTTATAGTTTTGAAGTTTTCATTCTTATTATGGTGCGCATTGACTTTCAGTGCGTCTAACCATAAGTCAGCTTTGTTGATATTTAACGTTAACAGTCATGTTGGCAAATTAAGAAAATCGTTGAGGTGAAACGAGACGGTAGTGTTTATACTGCTAACCAGTTCTAAGAGTATATTGTTAACATTTGAGGCGTTGACAATTGGGCTTTTCAAACACATAAAGGTTATATCTCTCCCTAATTTATACACTTCATTTTCTGTTTTTTCCCATTTACTGATTTAAATGTGTCCAAGACATATCTTTATTTGATGTAAATGTCGTCTGCTTTACTGCATATTCGCTATGCTTGGAATACTGCTTTAATAATTCGAAAATTTTTACTTCAAAAAAGAGAAATAATTCTATATCTAGGTTAATCAGTTTGTAGTAGTAGTCCTCTTGACTCGGAGAGGTAATAATTTGGTTTTTCCAACTTGTTTTTATATCTTTTGCTTTTCTTACAAAGTAGTGCGTAACTTCGAAATTGACCAGCTGGGTGGTGCTAAGTTTAGTATTTGTAGTTTCATTTCCTTGTCTGAAACTTAAGTTTTTCTTTCATTAGGCTATCCAATTCGTCCAGATCAGAGCATTTATGGCATTCTGACACATCTTTTTCAAAGGGTCCAATGGCAGTGACTAGTTTACTTGCAAC
Organism: Phalangium opilio; assembly: GCF_054372755.1. NCBI lineage: Eukaryota > Metazoa > Arthropoda > Arachnida > Opiliones > Phalangiidae > Phalangium > Phalangium opilio. The sequence goes on from NW_028324203.1 coordinate 1,040,703, forward strand.
AGCATCTTGAACATTTTCAAGTTTACGTTTGCCATAATTCAAACGCCTATCTTTTATCATCCGGCTTGCTTCTAACGGAGAACATCCCAGCAATGAAAAGCTCTGATTTAAAACTTTCTGAGCATGAAGTTGTTCAGCGGATTCTAAATCCTCATCGGGTGTAAGTGCAAAATTCTAGCATAACTCCTAGTTTGTCGTACAATTGCTGCTCTGTGAATTCTGTTCAGATTTTACTGGTTGGTGTGCGGCACAGGTAAGACAAATTTCCAAGTCAGGTGTGATGGCTTTTCCAGATAATTTGGACAAAACATCAGCGTGATCAATTGTAATTTCCCGTATTCCTTTTTTTACCGTCTTATTTTTGTGAAGGTTAAATGGATCACGGCAACGTTTTTGGAAAAATGAAAACTTGCTCAATAATATTTTCTCATGATGCAAACATATGGTGCATTCTATGTTTTCAACTGACTGGCCAATTCCCCGGAACAGGAGTCCTCTCGATTCTTGCGACAATTCGTCAAGACGAATTAATCCGATTTTTCCGTTTGTGTAGTTAATTTTATGACAATCGAATGAATTGGCAATTATATAGCCAACTGAACAGCATTCTAAATCTTTTGATTGGCTAGTGGAAGCTTCAAGATCCATTGTATTTTAGCTTTTACATCAATAAATACGTTAGCTTTCACAGAAATCCTCTTTCGATATACTGAATTTCCCGCGTTTAAGCAGACTACACGTTAAATGCACAGGGCGGGAAATAAGTAGTAAACATTTGGCGCAATCATGAAAAAATAATTTTGAAAAAATGCCGAAACTAAATATTTTATTTTTGATAGAAAAAATAATTTCTCAAATACCATATTTTAGGGGTTCTTTTGCATGCGTATAGGGATGATACACCTATTTTTCAAAGAATTTCAAGGTAGTCCTTTTTGTCAATAAATTGTTGCGTGACACCCCCCCCAAATTGGTTGCTAACTCAAAGGTTTGAGGCGATGGCGCCAAATAAGTAAGCACTTCATTTTGATGAGGGATACCAATTTTTATAGTTTTAGAACTATTACCGGTCGAGATATCAAAAGAAATGAGGGAAAGAACGCAAATTTTAGACAAAATACAATAAATTTCAAAATTGCATTACTTTCAAATTCATAATAATTGAAGGAAATAACTTTGGGTAACTTAATTTTTTAGGTGTATCTACCCACAAAAAAAGTTTCATTAAAATCCGCCATTAGTGAGCAGCGAAACGTCGAAAATGGAAATAATGACCCAAGTAATCTATGCAACATTACGCCGTTCACATTTAGGGCTGCCAAGCCGGTGAGTGCGGCGATCGCGACGCTACCGGTATTTTTAAAGTGGCATCTAACGACGTTGGCGATAGTAGCAATAAGAAAGGACTTTCCAGTGCCACCAGATACAAAGTAGCAGAAATTTTTACTTTGCGCTCCCTCTTGGGTGAAGTGATCCATGACATTGTCATAAAGCTTTTTTTAATCAGTGTTGAGTAACGCAACTTGGTCTAGTGCCATGCCCTCGAAATCAATTTCCATTGCGGCTTCGACATCGATCATCGCATTTCCTTTTTCAATGACGATTTCTTTCCCTTGAAGAGCATTTTTATCGTCATAGCTTTCTGCATCCGAAATAGCGGAAATCTCTTTAGCTTTTTCGGAGGCTTTGCGCTTCTTTTGAACTTCTTTGGATACCGAGAATTTCTCATGGTATTCTCTCATGGGTTTTAGCGTTGATAATGAGCTTTCGAAAGCTTCAGCGAAGGTTGCAAACTCGCCCAAAAATTCAGTTTCGTTTCGCCATGGTTTGAAAAAATAGGTAGAGCGTGGCAGCACTTTTCTGGTTCCTCTATTGGGTCGTGAACGTAATGTTCTATTATGTATGGCTTAATCCTCTTTCTCATTAAACCGAAGTTATTTTTCAACTCGATTACATTTTCAGGTTTTTTGGCTACCTCCGAGTACTTGACGTAATCGTAAAAGAGGCCGAACTCTCGCAAGCTTAAATCTTCCAAGCTATCGGGTCTGTTGGGATAGTTATAGTTAGTTTTTGGGAAATGTCTTCGCTTTCAGGATCAATTTCCCTCAAGCGCTCAAGATAATTGTAAGCTTTCAAAACTTTGGATCGGTTTTCCTTCATGTTAGTGTTAATAAACCAGTGCAAAAATAGTAACTATTTCTTACGAAAGTGCGTCGTATACAAAAGGATCCATGACCAACTTAAGCACAGGGAACTTAAAATACCACGTTGAGAAGAAACATCCCAAATATAATACTGATCGCGATTATCAATGGTGAGCTGCAATAGCTAATACCTATAGATGAACATAACCTCTTAAAGTTCGGTTATTCAAGTTATTCTAGGTTGTCGTCTTTAGTTTAAAAAGTTGAGCTAGTGCTGGTTTTAAAATACTTAAAGATTACATATAAAGGCATAATCTACTCAGTCTCTTTTTAATTTATTTGATATACACGTCTTAAACGGTGCCGGCTGGCCTGCATTGGGGCACGGGGGCCATGAGATCGACCCTGGAGATACCCCTTGATAAGCTTCCTCTTCATCTCTTCGTTGAGGAGGAGGCTGTCATGGGGGCCTACAGGCTCTACAAAAATGGCTGTTGCGGGTACCCAAACTTTGGCATCACAGCCATACCAAGCTCTTTTGGGAGCATGCCGCACTTGAGCCATCGCTGACGATGTGCTCTGACAAAACCGTTACCAGTTTTGATTCTACAAAGCCATTCAGCACCCACTTTCCCAGTCGGGCCGAGTGGACTAACCTGCTGCCTCTTGGTACCGGGGTTCTAAGACTGATTGCGGACTTGGTGCCGGTTACTACTGCCAAACCACAGAGGTCGGTTTTTCTGAGAGTCTGGGCACCTATGGAAGCGTGTTCCAGGCGGAGATTGCCACGATCTGTTATTGCGCGGATTATTGTGTCAATAAAAGTTATACCGGACGGACTGTAAGAATTTATTCTGACAGTTAGGCCGCCTTGGAAGCGCTGAACCAGTGTCAGATCACTTCTCAACTGGTGTGCAGTTGCCTTGATCTGCTTGCGCGACTGGCAGCCCGCAACAGGGTTCAGCTGTACTGGCTATTGGTCACAGCGGTTATCATGGCCATGAGCAAGCCAGTAGGTTTGCTAAAAGGGAGGCAGAGGCTAAGTTCTTGGGACAGGCGCAGTTCCTCCAGATCCCGTACGGGTACGCTAGACGGAATCTGCAGGACAGGTTGAGCGTCATTAAGAATCAGTTCTGGCATAATATGGAGGGCCATAGACAGACGAAACAGCTAGCTAATGGTCCCAGTGGGCCTTGGGCTAGAGACCTTATTGCGCTCAGCAAATGGGATATTAGGCTGGCCACCTGTCTCTTAAGTTAAGAAATTCAAAATTTCATACTCTATCTCGAGGGATAATCAAAGGCTCAGTGCTTCTCAAGTACTACAAGCATGATCAGCTTCCTCCTCACACCGACAAACTCGAATGGTGGAAGGTATAGACCTGGTTAAGGTTAGTATTGTCGTGGAATATTATCATAACAAGCTGTACCATTACAGGTCAATAAAGAAGTTTATCCAACGGTTCCAAAATGGCAAGCGAATTTTTTTCACTAAAATTTCAGTTGCTTTTGAGGGACATTTTTCTGGTGAAACTTACCGAATTCCAGAGAAGCGTTTTACTATGACACCAGACAGAATTTAATATATCACTAGTATATAATAGTGGTGGGAACGGAGTATTTTTATTAATACATTATTAATGTGAAAAACCAACAATGTTTTTTCGAAATAAATATGTATAAATTCACTGGATGTTTGAGCAATTACCTTGCTAAATAGTTATGAAGAGCAACTAGAAAAGTAACTAACGAGGCATTGTTTGCACAATTGTGACTTCGAGGGACATGTACAAGTATCTTAAGATGGCTTTTAAGTACGTCTGTAATTGAGAATAGTACTTTACTCGTCCTTTATAACTTCAGATTCTAACCATGAACAATGACACAAAATTCAAATATCATAAAGTTATGACTGTACTCTATACTTGTTTTAACATCAGATGTTGCAACCAGGTTCATAATTGTATAATAGGCAAACAGACTTATCTCAATTATATTATTGCTTTGCAGTGTTTTAGTTTAAACGAACGCTATAAATTGACTAGTTTTGATGTTCAGTTAAGAAAAATTACCCTGTTACGTAATATGTAAGCTTATCTATACGTAATGTAACTTACTCAACGATTATCCGAATGGATACAGTTGATTGATATGGACTAGCAAACCGTACTTTCCTCTCCGAGTGACGTATGTCACGGAGAGGTTCTAATTTCGACGTGTCTGTCTGTGTGTCTGTCTGTTGCTATTGACTTACACCCCAGGGGACCGCGTTAGCAGTTTTCAAATCGGAGCAAACGTTTTCCCGAATTCCGGACCGCATTTACAGTTCCCGGAAATTTGGAAAATTGTATTCCACTTACCATAGCTATTACCTGCCACCGGTACTGTAGCTTAATTACCTGCCACCGGTAATCTAACTTAAAAACCTGCCACCGGTAATCTAGCTTAATTACCTGCCACTGGTAATCTAGCTTAGTTACCTACCATCGGTAATCTAGCTTAATTACCCGCCACCAGTAATCTAGCTTAGTTACCTACCGTCGGTAATCTAGCTTAATTACCCTCCACCGGTAATCTAGCTTAATTACCCGCCACCGGTAATCTAGCTTAATTACCCGCCACCGGTAATCTAGCTTAATTACCCGCCACCGGTAATCTAGCTTTATTACCCGCCACCGGTAATCTAGCTTTATTACCCGCCACCGGTAATCTAGCTTAATTACCCGCCATCGGTAATCTAGCTTAATTTCCCTGCTGTGGGTAATCTAGCTTAATTACCCGCCATCGGTAATCTAGCTTAATTACCCGCCACCGGTAATCTAGCTTAACTACCCGCCACCGGTAATCTAGATTAATTACCCGCCACCAATAATCTAGCTTAATTACCCGCCATCGTTAATCTAGCTTAATTACCCGCCATCGTTAATCTAGCTTAATTACCCGCCATCGTTAATCTAGCTTAATTACCCGCCATCTTTAATCTAGCTTAATTACCCGCCATCGGTAATCTAGCCTAATTACCTGCCATCGGTAATCAGGGGGGAGGATCTTGGGGCTGGGAGCTTGCCTGTCGGGGGGGAGGTGCCATTAGCCCCTCGGGACCGATGAGGTGTAGCTAGGTCCCTTCTGAACCCCTCTCTTAAGGACCATGGGGACGCTACGTGCGATTTAAATCAATCTCCACCATAGTAAGGTGGCCTCTGCGGTACTCTGCAGGAGGTTTGCTATAGAGGGTCTTGATCTGGCCCTCATACAAGAACCGTGGATTTGCCATGGCAAAATCCTCGGTCTTGACGCGGCAGGGTCGCTATTTTATGACCATACTGCTGCTAGACCTAGGGCGTGTATTCTGGTTCGGAGGGATCTTTGCTGTATCTCTCTACCGCTGTACACGTCCCAGGACACGGCGGCCGTGAAACTAGTCCTGGCCACGGGGCATGCCAAGTTGACTATCACGGCTGCCTCTGCTTACTTTGCCCACGACGCGGACTCTCTCCCGACAATTGAGGTGATCAGTTTGGTCGATCAATGTGAAAAGAGAGGGGACAAACTAATCATTGGCTGCGACGCCAATGCTCATCAAATCACGTGGGGCAATTCTGACTGCAACAGGAGAGGTGATGATTTACTAGAATATTTAGTTGGGTGTAAACTCTATATTCTTAATTATCAAAACAATGAACCTACTTTTGTCACTTCTAATAGAAGGGAGGTCATTGACCTCACGCTAGCCACGGAAAATCTTGTGTCTTCCGTGTCTAACTGGCATGTGTCTAATGAGCCGTCTCTGTCGGATCATAGGCACATCTGCTTTACTGTTGCGACTACCTCTGTCCCGGCGGGGACGGAGATATGCCGGTAAGCGGCAATTTGGTCTCGCCGTTATGGTCTCGCCGATTTGGTCTCGCCGTTTTGGTGCTGGGACAAATGGGTCTCGGGACAATTGGGTCTCGGGACAAATGGGTCTCGGGACAATTGGGTCTCGGGACAAATGGGTCTCGGGACAATTGGGTCTCGGGACAATTGGGTCTCGGGACAAATGGGTCTCGGGACAAATGGGTCTCGGGACAAATGGGTCTCGGGACAATTGGGTCTCGGGACAATTGGGTCTCGGGACAAATGGGTCTCGGGACTAATGGGTCTCGGGACAATTGGGTCTCGGGACAAAAGGGTCTCGGGACCTAACCCAACCCAACATTGTTTGGGGGTAAGAAGATTATTTATATGAGTATTAAAAGCCCGCCTCTTACCACGAACAATTAATTAGCAATAATAGAAATATTTTGGAAAATGTGTCAGATAAATTGGGTCTCGGGACAATTGGGTCTCGGGACAAATGGTTCTAGGGACAAATGGGTCTCGGGACAAATGGGTCTCGGGACAAATGGGTCTCGGGACAATTGGGTCTCGGGTCAATTGGGTCTCGGGACAAATGGGTCTCGGGACTAATGGGTCTCGGGACAATTGGGTCTCGGGACAAATGGGTCTCGGGACTAATGGGTCTCGGGACAATTGGGTCTCGGGACAATTGGGTATCGGGACAAATGGGTCTCGGGACCTAACCCAACCCAACATTGTTTGGGGGTAAGAAGATTATTTATATGAGTATTAAAAGCCCGCCTCTTTCCACGAACAATTTATTAGCAATAATAGAAATATTTTGGAAAATGTGTCAGATAATTAATAGGAGAATATTTTGGAAAAGTGGCAGCTAATTAATTGGAGAATATTTTGGAAAAGTTGGCAGCTAGTTAATAGCAGAATATTTTGGAAAAGGTGGCAGCTAATTAATAGGAGAATATTTAGGAAAAAGTGGCAGTTAATTAATTGGAGAATATTTTGGAAAAGGTGGCAGCTAACTATTAGGAGAATGTTTTGGAAAAGGTGGGAGCTAATTAGTAGGAGAATGATTTTTAAAAGGTGGCAGCTAATTAATAGGAGAATATTTTGGAAAAGTTGGCAGCTAGTTAATAGCAGAATATTTGGAAAAGGTGGCAGCTAATTAATACGAGAAAATTTAGGAAAAAGTGGCAGTTAATTAATTGGAGAATGTTTTGGAAAAGGTGGCAGCTAACTATTAGGAGAATGTTTTGGAAAGGGTGGGAGCTAATTAGTAGGAGAATGTTTTGGAAAAGGAGGCAGCTAATTAATAGGAAAATATTTTGGAAAAGTCGGCAGCTAGTTAACAGCAGAATATTTTGGAAAAGGTGGCAGCTAATTAATAGGAGAATATTTAGGAAAAGGTGGCAGCTAATTAATTGGAGAATATTTTGGAAAAGGTGGCAGCTAATTAGTATGAGAATGTTTAGGAAAAGGTGGTAGCTAATTAGTAGGAGAATTTTTTGGAAAAGGTGGCAGCTAATTAATAGCAGAATATTTTGGAATAGGTGGCAGCTTATTAATAGGAGAATATTTAGGAAAAAGTGGCAGTTAATTAATTGGAGAATATTTTGGAAAAGGTGGCAGCTAACTATTAGGAGAATGTTTTGGAAAAGGTGGGAGCTAATTAGTAGGAGAATGTTTTGGAAAACGTGGCAGCTAATTAAGAGGAGAATATTTTGGAAAAGTTGGCAGCTAGTTAATAGCAGAATATTTTGGAAAAGGTGGCAGCTAATTAATAGGAGAATATTTAGGAAAAAGTGGCAGTTAATTAATTGGAGAATATTTTGGAAAAGGTGGCAGCTAACTATTAGGAGAATGTTTTGGAAAAGGTGGGAGCTAATTAGTAGGAAAATGTTTTGGAAAAGGTGGCAGCTAATTAATAGGAAAATATTTTGGAAAAGTTGGCAGCTAGTTAACAGCAGAATATTTTGGAAAAGGTGGCAGCTAATTAATAGGAGAGTATTTTGGAAAAGATGGCGACGAATTATTGGGACCATTGCTTTGGAAAAGGAGGCAACTAATAAAGTAACCAAATAATCACGAGACCAAACCGTCCCGAGACCAAATAATCACGATACCAAATAGTCCCGAGACCAAATAATCACGGTACCAAATAGTCCCGAGGCCAAATAATCACGGTACCAAATAGTCCCGAGACCAAATAATCACGATACCAAATAGTCCCGAGACCAAATAGTACCGAAACCAAATCGGTGAGACCAATTAGTCCCGCGATCAAATCGGCGAGACCAAATTGTCCTTCTCCGGAGATACTCAATCCAAAACGGACCAATTGGTCCGGCTATAGGGAGGACCTATTTCTACGATACGGAGGGGGTCACACTCCTAAACTTACTTCACCTAAGGATCTTGGTAGGGCTGCTGGTGACTTACAGTGCTCCATCATGGAGTCATTCCACCGGAACTGCCCAATTAAGACCGTTAACCGCTCGAGGCTTGTTTCTTGGTGGAACGCGGATCTCAGCCGGATTCGTAAAAACACGCGCAGGCTCTTTAACAAAGCCAAGCGCACGGGTGACTGGGCTGGATACAGGCAGTCCCTTAAAACCTACAACAGGGCCATTAGAGCTGCTAAGAAGGACTCTTGGCGGACCTTCTGTGAGCAAGTCTCCAATGTCCCTGCCACGGCTAGGGTCATGAAGATCCTAGCGCACGACAACACACATCGGCTTAATACTATCAAGCTGCAGGAGGGTGTGTACACACAGTCTGGGAGGTCCACTTTCCTGACTCTACTTTAATCAATCCAATTAACCTCGACTCTCTCTACCCTGTCCTGCACAGGGCAAAGAGGGACGACTGGCTTGTAGCCAGACGGGTTGTCACGATTCCCAAGCTTCGGTGGGCTGTCAACTGTTTTGAGCAATACAAGTCTCCGGGACCCGATGGGGTCTTCCCTCTGCTTTTGCAGGAGGGCTTAGACCACATCGCCTCTCCGCTTTGCAAGATCTACAGAATTTGCATTGCTCTCGGTCACATACCTCGTGACTGGAAGCGCTCTAGGGTTATCTTTATTCCCAAGCCCGGGAAGGCTTCCTATCTCGAGGCGAAGGCATTTAGGCCCATATGCCTTACCTCTTTCTTCCTCAAAATTCTGGAGAAGCTGGTGGATAGGTACATTAGAGACGAGGTACTTTCGGTAACTCCTCTCTCTTCTTCACAATTCCCTTACCAAAAAAGCAAATCCACTGAGACGGCCCTCCACGGCCTCACGAATTGCCTGGATAGGGCATTCGAGGTTCAGGAAATTTCACTGGCTGTCTTCCTCGATATTGAGGGGGCCTTTGACAAGGTCTCTAGCTCGGTTATTACTGAAGTTGTTAAGAGATTTGGCATCAGCGACACTCTTGGACGATGGATCAAGTCCATGCTCACCGACCGCGAGGTGTCGGCCTCCCTCCTTGGGGACTCTCTAGGGGTGACTTCCAGCAGGGGCTGCCCTCAGGGTGGAGTGCTCTCCCCCCTCTTGTGGTGCCTGGTGGTGGATGAACTCTTGGGGAGGCTCGGGGGTGCTGGGGGCTGAAGCTGCTTCGGGTATGCGGACGATGTAGCGATAGTCTTTACCGGGAAGTTCCCGGATACTGTTACCGCACTTATGAGATCTGCTCTCTCTAGCGTGGAGCAATGGTGTCAGGCGGTTAACCTCACCGTTAATCCTGACAAAACTGTCCTTGTTCCTTTTACAAGGAAGAATACTAAGGATCTGCTCAATGATATCTCCTTCTTTGGCCAGGTCCTGACAAAGTCCTCCGAGGTGAAATACCTTGGGGTGACCTTTGACTGCAGACTCACATGGAAGCCGCATCTTGATCGGTGTATTAAGAAGGCGAAGATGCTCTTCTGGAGGACCAGGAGCTCTGTCGGCCGGACTTGGGGCCTCAACCCCAAGGATGAACACTGGCTCTATACTGGGATCATCAGACCCATACTATCTAACGGGGCACTTGTCTGGTGGACAAGGGTCCGGCTTAAGACGGTGCAGGCCGCCCTGCGCAAGCTTCAAAGGCTTGCCTGCATTGGTGTTACGGGGGCCATGAGATCGACCCCAACTGCTTCCCTGGAGGTGCTCCTTGACATGCTTCCTCTTCATCTCTTCATTGAGGAGGAGGCTGTCATGGGGGCCTACAGGCTAAACATTAGTGGCTGCTGGGTTCCAAGACTCTGGGATTACAGCCACACGAAGCTCTTTCGGGAGTACGCCGCACTTGAGCCGTCGTTAACGATGTGCTCTGACAATAAGCCATTCATTCAGCATCCACTTTCCCAGTCGGGCAGATTGGATTAACCTGCTGCCTCTTGGCACTGGGGGTGAAACTATTTGGTTCACCGATGGTTCCAAGACTGATTCCGGCGCTGGCGCCGGCTATTACTGCCAAACCACAAGGGTCGGCTTTTCTGCTTGCCTGGGCACCTTTGCTAGTGTGTTAAAGGCGGAAATTGCCGCGATCTGCTATTGCGCAGATTACTGTATTAATAAAGGGTACACCGGACGGACTGTGAGAATCCATTCTGACAGTCAGGCCGCCTTGAATGCGCTGAACCAGTGTGAGATTACCTCTCAACTGGTGCGCAGCTGCCTTGATCTGCTAGCACGACTGGCGTCCTGCAACAGGGCTCTGTTGTACTGGGTGCCAGGGCATAGCGGATACTATGGCAATGAGCAAGCCGATAGTTTTGCGAAAAGGGGCGCGGAGGCCAAGCTCTTGGGGCCGGAGCCGGCCGTCCCCATCCCCTACGGGCACGTCAAACGGAGTCTGCATGACAGGTTGACTCTCATACAAAACCAGCTCTGGCATAACATGGAGGGCCAGAGACAGACAAAACAGTTAGTCAATGGTCCCTGCATATCTCGCGCTAGAGACCTAATTTCGCTCAGCAGATGGGATATTAGGCTGGCCACCTGTTTTCTGACCGGACACTGCCGGCTTAATAGACACCTCCATCTGATGGGTTTAGCTGACGACCCTCTCTGCAGGTCGTGCCGGGAGAAGGATGAAACATCCGCTCACGTACTTTGCGAGTGCGACTGCTTCGACTCGCTTAGACTAGAACATTTTGATTCACACACTGTGGAGCCCTCAAGGGTCTCCTCTATTACGGTGGAGCGAATTCTTCGCTACGCTGCAGCTACGGGCCTATTCAAGGCCTGAATACGAGGATGCACAATATGCCTTTGGCATCGGTGCTAGGGCGCGAACCCTCCTCAACAACAATAATAATAATAATTTCAAATCGGAGCAAACGTTTTCCCGAATTCCGGACCGCATTTACAGTTCCCGGAAATTTGGAAAATTGTATTCCACTTACCATAGCTATTACCTGCCACCGGTAATGTAGCTTAATTACCTGTCACCGGTAATCTAACTTAAAAACCTGCCACCGGTAATCTAGCTTAATTACCAGCCACTGGTAATCTAGCTTAGTTACCTACCATCGGTATTCTAGCTTAGTTACCTACCATCGGTAATCTAGCTTAATTACCCGCCACCGGTAATCTAGCTTAGTTACCTACCGTTGGTAATCTAGCTTAATTATCCGCCACCGGTAATCTAGCTTAATTACCCGCCACCGGTAATCTAGCTTTATTACCCGCCACCGGTAATCTAGCTTAATTACCCGCCATCGGTAATCTAGCTTAATTTCATTGCAGTGGGTAATCTAGCTTAATTACCCGCCATCGGTAATCTAGCTTAATTACCCGCCACCGGTAATCTAGCTTAACTACCCGCCACCGGTAATCTAGCTTAACTACCCGCCACCGGTAATCTAGCTTAATTACCCGCCACCGGTAATCTAGCTTAATTTCCCGCCATCGTTAATCTAGCTTAATTACCCGCCATCTTTAATCTAGCTTAATTACCCGCCATCGGTAATCTAGCTTAATTACCAGACATCGGTAATCTAGCTTAATTACCAGACATCGGTAATCTAGCCTAATTACCCGCCACCGGTAATCTAGTTTAATTACCCGCCATCGGTAATCTAGCTTAATTACTCGCCACCGGTAATCTAGCTTAATTATCAGCCATCGGTAATCTAGCTTAATTATCAGCCATCGGTGATCTAGCTTAATTACCCGCCATCGGTAATCTAGCTTAATTACCCGCAATCGGTAATCTAGCTTAATTACCCACCACCGGTAATCTAGCTTAATTACCCGCCACCGGTAATCTAGCTTAATTACCCGCCATCGGTAATCTAGCTTAATTACCCGCCATCGTTAATATAGCTTAATTACCCGCCATCGTTAATATAGCTTAATTACCCGCCATCGTTAATATAGCTTAATTACCCGCCATCGCTAATCTAGCTTAATTAGCTGTAATCGCTAATCTAGCTTAATTAGCCGTAATCGCTAATCTAGCTTAATTACCCGCCATCGGTAATCTAGCTTAATTACCCGCCACCGGTAATCTAGCTTAACTACCCGCCACCGGTAATCTAGCTTAACTACCCGCCACCGGTAATCTAGCTTAATTACCCGCCACCGGTAATCTAGCTTAATTACCCGCCACCGGTAATCTAGCTTAATTTCCCGCCATCGTTAATCTAGCTTAATTACCCGCCATCTTTAATCTAGCTTAATTACCCGCCATCGGTAATCTAGCTTAATTACCAGACATCGGTAATCTAGCTTAATTACCAGACATCGGTAATCTAGCCTAATTACCCGCCACCGGTAATCTAGTTTAATTACCCGCCATCGGTAATCTAGCTTAATTACTCGCCACCGGTAATCTAGCTTAATTATCAGCCATCGGTAATCTAGCTTAATTATCAGCCATCGGTGATCTAGCTTAATTACCCGCCATCGGTAATCTAGCTTAATTACCCGCAATCGGTAATCTAGCTTAATTACCCACCACCGGTAATCTAGCTTAATTACCCGCCACCGGTAATCTAGCTTAATTACCCGCCATCGGTAATCTAGCTTAATTACCCGCCATCGTTAATATAGCTTAATTACCCGCCATCGTTAATATAGCTTAATTACCCGCCATCGTTAATATAGCTTAATTACCCGCCATCGCTAATCTAGCTTAATTAGCTGTAATCGCTAATCTAGCTTAATTAGCCGTAATCGCTAATCTAGCTTAATTACCCGCCATCGGTAATCTAGCTTAATTACCCGCCATCGTTAATATAGCTTAATTACCCGCCATCGTTAATATAGCTTAATTACCCGCCATCGTTAATATAGCTTAATTACCCGCCATCGCTAATCTAGCTGTAATCGCTAGTCTAGCTTAATTAGCTGTAATCGCTAATCTAGCTTAATTAGCTGTAATCGCTAATCTAACTTAATTAGCTGTAATCGCTAATCTAGCGTAATTAGCTATAATCGCTAATCTAGCTTAATTAGCTGTAATCGCTAATCTAGCTTAATTAACTGTATTCGCTAATCTAGCTTAATTAACTGTATTCGCTAATCTAGCTTAATTAGCTTTAAACGTTAATCTAGCTTAATTGCCTGTAATCGTTAATCTAGCTTAATTACCTGAAATCGTTAATCTAGCTTAATTACAAGTAATCGTTAATCTAGCTTAATTACCTGTAATCGTTAATTTAGCTTAATTACCTGTAATCGCTAATCTAGCTTAATTACCTGTAATCGTTAATCTAGCTTAATTACCTGTAATCGTTAATCTAGCTTGATTAGCTGTAATCGTTAATCTAGCTTAATTAGCTGTAATCGTTAATGTAGCTTAATTATCTGTAATCGCTTATCTAGCTTAATTACCTGTAATCGCTAATTTAGCTTAATTAGGTGTAATCGCTAATCTAGCTTAATTACCTGTATCGTTAATCTAGCTTAATTACCTGTGATGGCTAGTCTAGCTAAATTACCTAAAATCATTCAGTTTTGCAACGAAAGAGAGTAAATTCAAATAAAAGTCCGCGGTAAAACAGCGTATGTGCAAGAGTGGCTTTCTCCTAGGCTTTATCCACTGTAAAACGCCGTAAGTCCAGCAGTATGACATATAGGGTGCAACAACGTAAGTCAGAGGGTGATTAAAAAACATGAAATTTAGCACTTAAACAAAATTTTTCGCAAAAACCTTAAAGTTTGTCCTAGAAAAAGGTTTATATTTTGATATAAAACCGTTCCCAAACGTAACAAACGAATATTTCATTTCAAAAGGGTGGCCACAAAATGGCTAAATTGGAGAAAAACTCCATGTTATTTCTACGGGAAAATTTAACTTTTTCAAAAAAAGGTGTGATTAATTTTATGGAAATGAAAACCACCCTTAGCAACTTTATTTTTTATAAAATAAACTAATGGATGGATCTCTTTGAAATTTTAACCACATATTGAGGGTCCGAATTGTAGTTCTGTGCAATTTTTTCCAATCAATTAATACAATACCAAAAAAGTTACATCCAAACAAAAAACCCTCCTTATACATTAAGAGCAGTATGAAGTCTTATCTAAGAGAGCTATCGCTCTCCTAGAATAAACCTCATTGATATTGTCAATTGTAGGCTTCGACTCCACTTCATCGACATTGTCGAAGATTTCTGCAGCAAGCCGCTTCTTGTTGGTCTTATAGAGGCGTTGTAGTAGTTTATAACGTCGATGACGCTCCTTCCGCTTACTGACGATGAAGTTGCGACGGGCTGTTCGGTCACGCTGAACGACTGGGTCTGGTTCCGGGAACAGGTTGATGGAGTTAAGAGTGAAACTCCCATCCAGTATCCCCGTGCAAATGAGAGCGGGCTGTGGATCGGCATCCGTGGCATGATCGACAAAGAACTGATGTATCTGCTCTCGACCCGTTTGATCTTGACAGGGAGCATTATCACGAGAGCCCGGCGCTTAGTGCTAGAAAGGTGAACCTTACGGTTCGCTCTCCGCTTCACCGAGTAAGTAAAGAAACGATGAAAGTAGTGGTATTTCACCGGCGACCTCCCACCGTATGTTGATAATCTTTGTCCAGTTGACAATCAACACATACAACAACTCAGTTCAGAAGCTAACTCATAACTCCTCATTGCTCATATTGGAGGGTGGAACTTAAATTTTACTGGTTTGAATATAATTTTTCCTCTCCATGTGGCAATGGCGTGTTTTTGTCACCGCGTTCGCAGTTGGCCAATCGGAGTAAACATCCTCACAATTTCTGGAACGCGTTCGCAGTTCTAAGTCCCGCTCCATACACTGTGTTGTAGAGATGGTTGCGCCAGTATGCTCGAACTTCCTCCTTCGAATGGCAGGTGCGATAGGGAACGCCGGACTCAGTGGTAGTGGACAGCATCCATGAACGACTTGTAAATCTTGAACGTCTGCTCGAGAGCGACTTGTGTGGTAAGACGACGAAATCCGGGACCCAGATGGAGATAGTCGCAGATAGCGTCGTTTAATGGGCACCATGCGCCCCTGGCCGAGACAAAGAAGGCTGAAAACCGGATGGTTTTCCCTGGCCACAGAAGTTGGGCAGCAGCACGGACCTCCGGAGTGTCGTAGGTGCTGACTTTGTGCTGGTAAGTTTCTTGTAGCGTGCGAGGTGTACCGCCCCAGTCAAACTCCCCGCCTGATACTGTGCTCGGAGCGGATCGCGCCGAGCCACGAGAGCCCGGCGCTTAGTGCTAGATGGTGAACCTTACGGTTCGCTCTCCGCTTCACCGAGTAAGTAAAGAAACGATGAAAGTAGTGGTATTTCACCGGCGGCCGCGAGCAACCTCCCACTTATGCTACACCTCTCATGTCTCTTCACAGAGTCAGACTAGAGTCAAGCTCAACAGGGTCTTCTTTCCCCGCTGTTTTTGCCAAGCCCGTTCCCTTGGCTGTGGTTTCGCTAGATAGTAGATAGGGACAGTGGGAATGTGTATCATAAAAAGGCATCTGATCTGAAGTGAAAATGGCTCTCAACTGTTTAACTAATAACTAAAGTAAACCAAAGATATTTCATCTGTTCGGATCACAAATCAGATAACTGTGTTCGGTTTAAAGCACTATTCACAACTAACTCATTAACCCCTAATAAAAAAAAGATTGTATTACTTAAACTGCGCCTTCCAACAACAAGCTAAGCTTAAAATGAGAGGCTTAAATGTGCACAACTATTCTTCTTTATATAGCATGTTCAATATTTTTTGAAGCACAATAAATTAAATTAAATTACATTTTAAATAAGGACCTCCGACCAATCGCGTAACGCCGTGCCTTTTTGTTAACAAAATTCTCGTGGCACACTCTATGTCTCGCGCCACAATTGTCACATCGCGCAAATTTTTTAAAATCTCGCGATAAATTGATTCAACACGGAGCGTGCCAAGAGAAAATTGTTGATAAAAAAGCAGGGCGCTACGTGATTGGTCGGAGATCCTTATTTAAAATTATCCATAAAATTTCAAACTAATTGTCGTTTAAAAATCGTTCGGTGTTATTTCCTGGATGTTTCATTATGCAGATTGGTCTTTTAGAAGAATCAATAAAAAATTACTTTATTTTAGTGTTGTAAATTTTCCGGAAAAATAAAACGCGGAAAATTTTCCGGAAAATTTTCCCGATAATTTTCCGCAAAGAGGAAAATTTTCCGCTAATCGGAAAAATATAAAACTAGCAATTAAGTGAGCTTAGAGTCAATTTATCAAACTTTTGAAGATATTTCGATAGCTTCTTCAGTTTTGTTGTCCTGAGTTCGAAATTAATATAATAGATACATTTTAAAATAGAAACTGCAGCCTTTTTATATAATTGAATTACGAATTTAACTAATTACACCTCGCTGACTTACCAAATGTAGTTGCATATCATGAGATGACTCATTTTTCGTGCAGTTAATTTTAAAACTTTTCAATACAAGATGGGAAACACTTTTTGCACATACCAGATGAAAAGTAGCGTTTCATCCACGTTGCGTTATTTGCATAACATTGTTTACAATATATACATTCTCCTGTTAATTTGCCATCTTTAGTAGATTTATTAAAGTACCGCCAAATATTAGTGGTTGATTTTCCCATAATTTGTGACTTTAAACAGGGTTAACAAACAATTTTTCCCCCTCCGAATTCACCGAAAACAAAATAATGAATGTTTTGAAAAGAAAGGCAATTGAAAAATTTTAAAGTTTTAACTTTTTAATTAAGAAACCGGTACCGGAAAAATACGGAAAATTTTCCGGAAAAATATAGCTCGGTCATTTTCCGGAAAATTTTCCGGGCGGAAAATTTTCCGCGGAAAATTTTCGGACTTACAACCCTACTTTATTTCCACTTCACCATTCCTTTAATGAGCGCCTGAATTGTTTCAAAGAATTGCGCCACAAGACAATCATATATATATAGTCATTTAGTGCCATAACATCTAACAATCATTATTACGACCAAGATTCGATACTCGATTATGAATTATCGCCATTTAAATCGAACTTGCCATATTTTGAGTAAAGTCTGATTACTCGTGACCTATTCATCCGAATTGAATTTGGTGAAAACTTTTCAAATATGAATCGACCCCAAGGAATCCGAAAATCGCATTTATATCCTCGAGAATCCAATATTTTCAAAGTTGATAATTTTGACATTTCCGGTTTCCGGTATAAGTATGCAAAGGACAACTGTGGAACGGGTAAAATATGAAAGAGGAATGCAAAACTTTTATAACGCACTTTATTCCAGAGCGCTAGCTTGAATAGTTTTTGAAATATAGTAAAATATGTGCGAAAAACGCAACGCGCAAGGACTTCTTTAACAGTCTGTACAAGTGAATCAGGGATATATCAAGTAAAATATCCAAGTGTATCAGGTATATACACAGGTAAAGCCAATAAAGTCTAAAATATGTTAATATACATTCTAAATAGTTTTGATATTTGTGTACCAAAATGAAAATACTCATTACTGGGACAAAGTTAATTTGATAAGGGGGCCTTGAAAAATTTGAGGGGGCATTTAGGGGCAAACCGAAATCTTATTTCAGGGGGCAGGATATATTTTTGAGAGGGAATTGCCCCCTGGTGCCCCCCCGTGGCTACGGGCCTTGACGGCAGCAGTCCAAAGCCGGAATTTCACAGAGACATGTTTCACTGTTTCACGATTTCAAATCGGATCATAAGTGCTTCCAATTTCTGTACCGACTTCACGGCTTACAGAAATTTAGAAAATCTATATCGCACAACGTTAGCTATCTCACTTAAGTCCAACCCATATTTTTTCTGACTATTATACACTCAGCCTAGCTTTCCCTCCAATCCACATAGACGCCAATCTGTATTTTTGTTTTCGAATATTTTTGCACGAAGTTGTAATCGCAAATAGTCAGTTATAATAAAATCGTTCACTGAAGGCTAACCATCAAGCACATCAAATCTCCATCTTAGCATTTCAACAATGGCAGACCGTAAAACAAAGCTGCATTCCAAGACCAAATTGAAATCAAAATTTTCGCAAACCGTATGTTGATAATCTTTGTCCAGCTGACAATCAACATATACAACAACTCAGTTCAGATGCTAACTCATAACTCCTCATTTCTCATATTGGAGGTGGAACTTAAATTTTACTGGTTTGAATATAATTTTTCCTTTCCATGTGGCAATGGCGTCAGGGAGAGGCACGCTGGTCGTGTTATAGTCACCGCGTTCGCAGTTGGCCAATCGGAGTAAACATCCTCACAATTTCTGGACCGCGTTCGCAGTTCTCAGAAATACCGAAAATTGTACTTCATTATGTCATCTATTTCATTTAAGTTCCGCTCGTTAACTAGCCTTTATCCCTTCATCGGCAAACTATCCGCCAATTCTTTCAAAGTTTTCCATCTATACCAAATACAAACCAATGTGCGCTTACTGGCTTCGAACAACAGGATCATGCACTAGTCTTTCGTGCATACCATATAAACATTAATCTGTACTTATTGGCTTCTAACACCACCATCTCCTGCTCTTTAGTCTAAACTACATATACACCAATCTGTAACAAAACCATTTACTGGACTTCCATTTATAACAAATAGAAACCAACCTGCAACATTGGTTTCTACTTCATTATCATCGTTACTGTTAAGATATACGCGACGATCAGCTAGGGTTATGTAGCCTCGCAATGGCAGGGCTTCCACCAAAGATTCTCGCAATTGCGGTTTTTCTAATCGCTTTCTGAGAATCAAGCGCTTTATATAGCCTTAATTTACAAACCTTGTGAAAAGGGTGTTCTCTTGAAATAAATCGAACAATAGCGAAGTTTAATATGATTTTGGAATAACGTTTCTATTAGCTACTTAACTTAAATTAATTGAAAATACTGACGTTTAAGAGAATTAATGTAAATTCCATTTATTTTGTTATTGAATAAAAACTCTTCCTTACGAACGGCACCGGTCAAAGTTTTTAGTGTAATGAAGATTGCATCTGAAGCCAAAACACTATAGGCATTTCATAGTTAATATGAATCGAGTAATTAAATCATGAAAACTCTAATAAAAGTTAGTTTTTATTAACGAAAAGAGAATAAAAACAGAGAAGGGAAGTCGATTAAGGATAGCTCTATTTATCCGTAATAACAAGAATGTAATTGATATACCCATTGGGGAATGAAGATTCCCTACAATAGGATTTTTCAGTTTTTGCTATATTCCAATTAATTAAAACGGTGGTTATATCTTTAAAATTATTGATATCAGTGGTCTATTTATCTAGTACGAAGTTGAGATATTTTTGTAAAAATATTGCATTTCATTTTCAGAAATTTCGTCGTAAGATTTTGCGAAGCAAACAAACCCTTCTATTTTTGGACAAAAGTACGTTTAAAATTTCAGGCCATATGTTTGAAATTTTAGTTAAATTCCACAAAAAAGATTAAAATTAGCAAAAACTAAATCTCAATATGGTTTCGGTCTACGTTATAACACATAGCTCAAATCAATTTCAGAACATGGACATGCATTGGATGTGGAAAGATGGGCGTTACCATTACGGACAATTTAATACGTACTTTTATCCGAGTTATTTCCATTCCGTAAAGATCGTCACAGCTTCTTCGAAACCCGAACAGGAAATAAAAAAAGTGTCTCAACTTTTAGAAATGGATGGCAATGTAAGCTTAAAAACAAATTGGATGACTAATATCAATGATAGAAATATTCCCTTTGATATTTTAATTTAATTGTAGAGCGTATTTCTCTTGGTGGTTTCCATTTTCATCATTTCTTTTTGTTTGTCGCTAAGAAAATCCGTCCACTTGTATTTGTATAATTCAAAACGACGAAGACCAAAATTACCAAATGTTATCAAGAAAATCTTCACTAATTCTTTCGACAAAGTCTGGAACTTGATATCAACATTATTCTATGAACGTAAAGTATTGTTATTTAAAAATATCTATAGCCTCTGGAATCTCCACACCAAACGCGATATTTCATAGGTGTGTTATTTAAAAATTTGAAAATTGGTGGAAAGCTTTCAGTAGAAACGAGATCGTAGGTTTTTGGCTAAGTGGCGTAATCCGGCAATTAAAAACTTTTTGAGCCATTTATAGCGTTATTCGATTAAGTAGTGTTTTTGGGATTGAATCCCTTCAGTTACTGGAAAGCAAAACGATTCTTCCTGTTCATTCTTCGAGAACTGACTAAGATCTAAACGTAAAAATTTAACATTGAAGCTCATTTCCTCCGAACGTCTCTCACTCCAACAAATGATTCTATATTACCATGAAATAAGAAAATTATCATATTTCACACTAACTTCACAATATTTTTCAGCTTATCCGAGGGAAAAACAAGGCAAACCCTTTGAAGAAATAATTTTGGGAGTTTAGTTATTAGCCTCTACAATTATCCTGGCATATGTTGGCGCCACCATGCGAGGTCAATTTTCTGAAGTAAACTACATAACCCTGGATAAGTTTACTGATATTTTTGCTAAACGATGGCACTGGACCGAAACTTCAAGGTTATATCACTAACAGATCATTTGAACACGCTTACTACCGGCAATGGGTGAAGATTTATCCTATTTGAGTTCTCTCTTTTCCTTTATTTTCAATGTTCGCTCATTGAAACAGGTAAAGGAAAACCCCTTGCTTAAAGGGGTTCGAGATGCGATATTAATTCCTTTTAATAGCAAATGTATTGTGAAATTATTGAACGAAGAGCGTGGCGCCTGCCTCATCAAAGAAGGCGACTTAAAATCAAACATGGAAATGATCTCATTCATAGATAACTTCCGCAACAAATGGATTTACTCCGAGTCAATTCACATTAAAGAAGAACCACCGTACTCTGAATTCAGATACATACCGCTTTCGAGTCAGAAGAACGACACCGCCAAGATGGAACTTCTTCGAAAAGTGTTAGTTCCGCTATTCTCAATTTACTCAGTTTTTTAAAAATGTATTAACCAATTTTCAGATTGTTATTTAACACGGAACACCGATTCTTTCGCTGGACGAAGCCTCAAACAATCGCGATGTTGAACCTCATTACCTGGAAAAAACCCGAACCGAAAGTGAAGTCGTTAAACTTCAGCACCGTTTCACTGCCTTTCGCATTTTGGGTTAAGGGTATAGTCGTCTCTTGCGTCGTTGTGGGATTGGAGATTTTGTCAGCGTGCATGATGAAAATATGAGAAAAGTAGAAAATGAACCCTAGTACACTTGTACATTTTCTTTGATGTAGAATGTATACAAACGAAGGTATGTCAGGATACGTTAGGTGCCTATTAACACCAGGCTATCCTCCTAGTTTGCATAACTTTCTGTGAGCATTACGTAGAAGAAACATCCCTAAACTTTAGGTGTATTATTTGTAGTCAGTTTGGTAAGCGTAAACAATATTTTTCAGGTGGAAATCCTATATAATTATTTTTAGATTATTTAATGCAATTGCATGCCGTTAAGAACGTCATCATACTGTTACACTTTGGCAGTAAGTATGATAATCAACTACTAATACGAGAAATCATTAATCGAGATGAGAAATTCGTTCCGTCTTAGAAAATAAACGCAACTTGAATTTTAGAAATGAAATTGTTTAACTTGTTATTTCTGGATTCCTATAATTTCATCCCTGTAGATTTAGCAAAGTTTCCCGTTACTTTTGGTATACCCAACGCAGCCAAGGGTATTTTCCATATTTTATTATGTAATAGAACACAATTTTTGATGTTAATAATCAGAACGGAACCAATTTTGTTTTGGAAAGTAATCTGCCTTCTTAAAAAGGCATAGCTCCAAAGATAGTAAAGGTAAATGTTGCATCTTCTTGAACGAACTCAATTATTACTGTAAGAACGACACGGTTTTACTATTCCTAGGATGCATAAAATTTCGTACATTACTCTTTAAAGTAACGGGTGTAGATCCATTTAATTGCCGCTCAATTACTCTTCCCGGCGTTTGCTCTCATGTATTTTGCATGAATTATCTTAAACCCGATACTATAGGTATCATACCGGTTAATTATTATAGCGAAAATCAGTCCATAGGAGCCATAGAATGTCTGGAGTGGACAGCACACAAACGAAATATATCTATTCAATTTTCCTTTAGAGGGAAAGAAACCAGAATCCAAAAAAATAATGTAGACGGTTTTTGTGAGATCAACCAGGAAATATTTAAGTACTGGGGCTGTTTTTATCACGGGTGAAAAATACATTTTTCTTTAAACAGAAACACTCCTTTACACGGAGACCCTGCCCAAACTTTTAACTATAAGATATAATAGAAGCATGAACGTGTTAGCTAATTTAGAATCCCTCAATTATACAGTAAATGTCAAATGGGAGTGTGAATGGCATAAGGAAAAAAACAATGAAACACCTATAGGACATCCCGAAACAGTATTAGACAACTTTCCTGACATATTTTCGTTTGATGGCCTTCTTTAACGCGACGTATTACAGGCCCGAACCCTAATTCATCCCGTTTTGCCTGCTCGTATTAACGAGAAATTAACATTTCCACTATGTTACACATGTTGTAAAACCCAGTTTCAAGGTGATTGCGAACATGCTCCAGAACAAAGAGAATTGCGAGGTACATGGGTAGTCGACGAGTTATGTCATGCAGTAGAAAATGGTTGCACAATAACATTAATGTACGAGGCTTGGTCAAACAAAGTGACACAGCACGACCCCAAAACAAAACAGGGAGGACTGTTTAAAGATTATGTTAATACCTTTTTAGAGTATAAAACACTGGCTATTGGCTTCCCTTCAGATTGCCACACTCAAGAAGATAAAGAGAACTATATCAAAAATTTCAAAGACGTGGAGGGTGTAGAATTAGATATCACTAAAGTAGAGAAAAATGAAGATCTCAGATGCCTTAAGAAATTTATGCTTAACTGTTTTTGGGGTAAATTCGGCCAAAAACCAGACACACATCTACCGAAATAATCAAAAATGCTTGTCGACTATATGCATTAATACTAAATCCAGACTTGGAGGTCAAAAGTCTGTTAACAATAAATGAAAACACAGTACTAGTAAAACATGAAAATATTCTAGAAAACGAGATCATACACAAACATACAAACATAGTTATCGCTTGTTACACAACAGCTATGGCACGATTACAATTATTAAAGCACCTTGAATTAGTCGGTGACCTTTGTTTTTATTTTGACACGAATAGTTTAGTATACCTTTCACCAGATGGTACGCATTTGCTACACACTGGCGATTATTTGGGGCAACTAAAAAATGAACTAGAACCTTATGGACAAGATTCTTATATTTCCGAATGGCTGAGTGCTGGACCCAATAACTATTCTTTGGACATCCTAGACCCTAATACGGGCGTAAAAACTAATATCAGAAAAGTTAAAGGATTTTTCTTAAATTCTTTAACTGAAAATTATATAAATTTTGAATCAATGAAGAAACTAATAGGCGTAAACAATGACGGTGAACCCCTAATGAATTCGTTTCAAGTCCCTATAAGCCCTCAAATAAGCCGTCTACAAGATCACACACTGATCACGATCAATCAGACCAAAACATATCACGTCGTAGTCGATAAAGTTAGAATTCTACCTGCTTATAAAACTGCCACCTACGGTTAAATTAAATAGAATCAATGACATTTTTTCACGTGAATTACTTGTTTATATTTTTGACACCCAGTATCAGTATTTTGATTAATATTTAAAGTATAATTTTTGGTAGTGCTTGAAGTATATTTTTTAATAATATTTGCGTATTACAGCTATTAGCATATAACAATATTTAACGAATACGCAGCGTTTTTAGTAATACCTGTGCATTTTATCTGGACCTTTAAGCGTATTTCAGTAATTTTAGTCTGTTAAATTCTTATGAAAAATATTTTTTGTCTTTCGCATGAGACGTTTAGTTTATTAACTAGCCATATATTTGACACAAAACGTATCGTAACCATTATAATTTATGAGTACTAAAGGTACATGTTTATTTCAATTTATGTGCTGAATAATCATAATTAGTAATATAATATTGTTCTATTTTCTATGAAGGTATATGTCAATATATGTGCTTAATAATATTGTACTACGCTATTTTGACGTAAGAATTTGTATACATTTTGCGTTTTAGTCCATTAGTATAAACATTAGTCTTGTAGTTATTGGTTTGTTATCAAAACCCGTGTACTTCTTATTTTTAATGATGTTTTTAGTACTGATTCCGCATATTAACTGTAATCGTATATCAGTATTTTTGCACGTATTAAAAATGTATATTTTTCAGTCATACCTATGAGGATTTTTAGTTTAATAACTACCTCGCTAATTAGACTTATTCGCCATGAGCTCAAGCCTAGGTAGGCTTAGCTTCTGGAGGGGCGCTACCCTGGTTTTCGAGGAGACGGTGGTTTCTCAATACATTCCGGATTCTGTGCGATACCGTAAGTAACTGACAGCTGCATATGCTTTTTCGCTGGCGTCGCAAAACACGTGGATCTCAACGTCTTGGACTGGATCATCTGCCTCCGCAAAATACCATCTGGGGATCTTGAGTTTCTGGAGATTGGGTAAGTCTTGACACCAACGTACCCATTCGACTTGAATTTCCGGAGGCAATTTATCCGCTTTATTTCACTTAACTGAACGTACGGTATCAAATATAGTGGCGGCGTGCATCAGGGGTTTAGTGGAGCGTTTCGTGCCGAGTCACTTTGGCCTTCAACATATATCACGAGAAAATGTGCTAACTAACCACCAATCAAAGGCAGCAGTAACCCTCTTTGCCAGAAACAAGCCTAATTCCCTCATCACTATTGTAGATGGTACCTATATTAAGGTTGGAAGATCCAAGGACTATACTGTTCTTCAAAAATCATTTTGCGTGCATAAAGGCCAGCATATCCTCAAGCCAATGCTTATGGTTACAACTACTGGTTACATCCTGGATATAATTGGACCATACTTTGCTAATGGCCGCAATAATGACGCTCGAATATTAAACCATGCTATCAAAAAGAGAGAAGAACTAAAGTCCTTTTTTCAAGTTGGTGACGTCGTACTGGCGGACCGAGGTTTCCGAGACTCCAACAGCTTACTTACAGAATTGGGTGTTGACCTACAAATACCGTCGTTCCTGTCTAAAGGCGAGAAGCAAGTAAACACCCAAGAGGTTAATCGTTCCCGACAGGTAACCTACGTCAGATGGCCGGTTGAAGTTAGAAATGGTCATTTGCAGAATATATTCCGTTTGTTCCAAAGTAGAATACAAGTGCCTATTATAACAGTAGTACCGGAACTTCTTCAAATTGCAGCCGCCCTGATTAACGCGTACCATCCAGACTTACATCTCAAAGGGACATGGGAAGACGCCGTCGAAAGAATGGTGGCAGTTTCGACGAACGCAAATCCGCTGAAGGAGCTAGTAGAGCGCGAACATATACTTCGCAGACCGTCTCTATGGAAAAGAATTGAGGACACTGACTTTGATGATTTTCCGGTACTAAGGGAAAGCGATGTACGCCAGGTGATCATGAGCGATTTTAAAACCAAGCGCGCTGAGTCTTACGTCGCATTGACTGTCGAGAAATCGGGTTCTTTCAACATCGACGCTTCCAAACTTGAACATGATTTAATCCGGATTCGTGTGCCTAGTCAGTTTTCCAGCTCAGTTGTTCATCAAGCCCTCATTCGATATGTACCCAACGGTAATGGTATTCATGCCATTCTAGGTTGGTACTGTACGTGCAAAGGTGGATGTTTGACGATAGGCGCTTGTGCTCATGTTAGTAGCGTAATCTGGTATCTCGGTTATCGCCGCCATGTCGATCGAGGCAGTTGGTACCAGTCAAAATTGCGTGTCGTGTGTGAAGATGCCTCTGAGCTGGAAGGGCTTCCCGACATATGCTAAACTGTTGAACAATGTAGAAACGTAAACTATTTGATTTGAAATAAAAAATTCTACTCCAGCATCCGTTTTTGGTATTATTTCTCTATGTTTAAGGTTACGTTTGACAAAACCAAAGACTATATGAGTCAACTAAATAGTCTGTGCAAATCCCCTGAATGTCACTCGAACCGCAATGCAGCAGTGTACGAGAAGTCGAACACTTCTACAAGCGTTTGGACTATTTTCCGAGTGTTTTAGACCAAAATTCCAGTGATTTTATTTCGTCGTGGACGCTGTACCCTTTGCAGTTACAAGATATACCTTTCCCACATTTTTCTTACATCAATTCTGTATAAGAAATTCGAAACTCCGAGTGTTTCGGTGTGGGGGAAGGCTGTCGTATCCGTGGCTAAAGTCGATAATTCCGCCTATACTTAACATTACGAGGAAATTTTTGTCGCCCCTCCATTCCCAGAATACTGACTATTTAGTGTTCCTTTTTTGTGAAACACATCCCTTTACCATCCAATTTTCATATCATAGCAAGAAATGGTCAAAACGGAGACAATAATTTTTAACATTACAGGCCCCAAGTGTCTACCGGTTGTTGCCGGTCTTCTTTTGCCGAAGTTGACGTGAAGTCGTCTAACGATATTTTGCACGTCATTCTGTACTTGAGTTTTATAATATCTCACAGCGTTTTAGCCAGTTTTTACGAAAGTATGCTGGCTTCTTCGACTGTGGAGTACCCCCACAAGTGTCTACCGGTTGTTGCCGGTCTTCTTTGTAATTCCTTGATTGTAACTTAAATTTCTTTTAACCAATTAAATTAAACTAATTTACCTGCTATCATTAACTTTATTAAATTCCACGTATTTAGATACTGTTTATTTTTTAAACACTTCAAGTATCGCAGCATCTTTCCAAGTATTACCAAGAAGAACAAAGCAAGGAATATTGTAATCCAAAGCTGAAAATATACATTGATCTAAAAGTTAAAAGTTGAGGTCCAATGAAAAGGATTATTGAACTAACAATGGACGACCGTAACGATGTCGGAGTTCAGGCTCTGTTAATGATTGAGGAGTTATAGGTAAGCTGTAAACTGTGAAAAGCAAAGTGTTCTAGGCGAAATTTAGATAAACAATTATGTCCCTTATACTGGGTCTCCCAAAAAGGCTTAATACAGACAGGCATAGATTTAATTTTAGAAGTAGGAATGGAGAACGGTTAGTATTTACTTCAGTAACGAAGAGTTTAAATTATCTTATTGGCTCACTTAAACTGCGTTTTGATGACGTTGCTGACGAGGATGGCGAAAAATACGTAATTTCTTTTTACCTCTGTCGCTACGACCCGCCTCTTCTTTCATACCCCCGTCCCGTGGAAGGGGGTCCGGGACTGTGACGCGCGCCCAGATTAATGTGCTCTCCATAAATGCTTCTAAAATTAAATCTCTCCCTGGTAAAGACTAAATAGGAAGATGGACCGCAAACACGACTATAGTCAATTCTCGCTTGTCGATCTCGAACTTGATCGAGCTGTGAATCTCTATTATTACGAAGTATAGTTTGTGTCATTCTTATGAAAAGAACATATCTTATAAACTTATGATAAGAGTTTTGATCTTCAGTTCACCTAGAACCCACTTCACGTAAACTTACTGAAATAGGGGTAATTTCACTTCATTTCTTAAAGGTTTTGAAGTATTATAATATTATATAATTTCCCCGCAACCCTTAAGTACTTTCTTTCGTGAAGAAAATTTTACCATTAAACTTAATTATTTTAGCAAATATTAAGTCTAGCGTAACTTCAGCTCGCTTAAAACTTGTTTCGTTGAATTTTGCCCTATAATTATATCTTTAATATTTCATTATTTGAAAATTTAAGACCAGGTTGGAATTATTATAAACTTCACGAAACTTTGCATAGCACCATTATATAACAAAGCTTAGAAGTGATATACCGTTTTAATCTCTTTACTTTAGAAACGTTAAGCATTAAACTTAAATATTTTAGCAATATTATTAAGTCCAGCCACATTAGTTACGCCTTTTGGCCGAGGGGTCGGTCATTCATGAAATCCCGTACGCCACCCGTGAAATCTAACTTAAGAAATCCGAAATCAATGCTGATTTCGAAATGAAATAAAAAATCCGAAATCAGCAACGAAATCACAAAATCAGTGAAAAAAATCACAAAATCAGTAAAAAAATATCACGAAATCAACAAAGAAATCACAAAATCAGAAGCGAAATCACAAAATCAGTAAAGAAATCGTGAAATCCATTACAAAATTCACGAAATCCAAAATCCAAAGAAATCACAAAATCCGACGAAATCAAGGGGAAAAACTCAAAATCCGAGGAAATCACGCGAAAACCTCAAAACCCAACGAAAACTAGGGAAATTTAGCAAAATACGTCAAAACCACGGTAAAAATAGCAAAATTCGATGAAATCCATCGGATTTTATCGAATTCTGAAATCTACAAAATCAAATGAAATCCGACGAAATCCGAAGAAATCAAATTGGATTTCGAAATCCCGTACACTTTTTCCAAAACGTCAGACCCCTCGCTCTTGGCTCGTAATTGGAGCTAAGTTATCATTAAACGCGTCTTGCGTCTTGCTTTGCATTTATCGACAAAACAAACTCTCATTACACAGTTTTTGAGAAATGTAAAAGTTCAAAGCTAAAGTATACGTTGCATTTGCATTGAGAAGAAACGAAAAAACAACGCCCAGTTCACTGAATATATTGCGTCTTGGGCAACGGTGCGGATAAGACATAAAATAAACTGATGATATGATAACTAACATAGAGGTTCGTAATTATGAACATGAACGATACTAGTAAGTTAACTCTCCTATATGACGTATCTTTATTTTTATACACATTGTTTTTTATAACCTTTTACATTCTCCAGGGTTTATCGAATAATTCTAATCCGGATACAGCAATTCATTGCATTAAAATCTGTGAGCGAGATGAAGCATTACAAAGTTGGTATATCTGAGGTTAGTTGAATCCATTCGTTGAAATTGAGAACATATTTCACTGTAAGGCTTTTAGTTTGAGTTTGAGACTTACTACAAAGGCCCCTGGTATTGCCCTTCAGCTCATTTTTACTAGTTTTTGGGTCGCCATTTTTAAATATGGCGTCAAATCGAGGCCCAAAATTCATTCCATAAAGTGCTTCTATAGGGGTCATCTGATATTCCAATCTAATGTTGAAAACAGTGTCCCTTAGGGCAGAATGGAGATAAATGTTACATTTTCGACCCAAAATTAATTTCCCAAAGAACATCCCCCTTAATTTATGCCTTCAGACTTATCAGAAAAACCCTGTATGAAATTGCAGATTCCAAATTTCATGGAACCAGAAAATAATCAAATAATTGGAATGTTTTCTGTTTTATGGACATATATAACTGCGCGTTTAAATGTCAGGTAGATTTACGTAAAATTTAAAAGATGGGTCTAGAAATAATTTTTCGTTCACTTAATTTGCAGTATGGTAGTAATCGATCCTCTTAATTTCGGAAACGTATTTGCAAACGGAAGTGGAAACGGAGTCGTTGGAACAGTTTTACGTAACGTAAGCAATTGCTAAACTAATATCATAAGCCTATAATTTGATGAATAAGTTTCACGTGTTGCAAGGCACCTAGTGTTTACCGAAAAGCGTCGAAATAATTCTACTAAATTCTACGAAACCGATTTTTCCATCAACCCAATTTATCTAACAGCGGACACGGTGAAATATCTAGATTACACACCGACTATTACTCGAGAAGACTGGGTCTTCGTTTCTGGACCGGCAAGGATTGGTTCGAAAAACTACTTCTCAACTCTGGAATCCTTTGAAAAACCAGTGAGACATTTATAAATAATTCAAAAACGGGTACCCTTTAACTATTAATCTAACTAGCACAGCACTGGTTATAAATTTATTCGTACACGCACAAACTAACTATACTTGCTCTAAAAATCAATACTTTCAATACTTTAGTACCCACGTGTTCATTAAAGGGTCTGTAAGGAAGGTATCGGTAGTTGGTGTAAAATTATTTGGAATACGTCATAGCCACGTGACTGAGGAAAGGCAAGGTGTGGTTTAAATAAACTTTGTTCGTTTTATTTGGAATAGTAGCTCTTTGGGTAATACCGTTGCTTCTTTTGAAAAACAAGGATTAGGGGTTCAATCGCACTCAATGTGGAGTCTTTGGGTCTTGGCGTCACGTGGTGCCTGTGACGTGTATCCAACCATTTTAACTCACAAGCCGATGCCTTCTTTACTGACGTAAGATAGTTAGGGGTTTTAATATGCGTAATTATTTATACATTTTAGGTGTGGCTGGTATTGTTCGTCGTGTTGGTGATGTGCTGTCTTAAGTGGGCAATTATCGCGCACATGTTGAAGAAAAAGCGAGACAAGTGGTCCTTCCTAGAGAAATTTGCAAGCTCCATGTACCTCTCAAGTTTGGCACTTTTAGGCGAACACCAAGATCGCACTGGTCAACGCATTTTCGGACGTATTTACGGAATATCATGGAAAATAGCTGCGATGTTGTTGTCACTGTCTTTCACGGGTCTATTGCTGGCTAAAAAGGCTAAAAAAGACGATCCCTTGCGTTACGACACAGTGCACGACATCTACATGGATAAAAAGATTGAGCTGTTTCTACTGGAGGCCAGTCCACCTCATGATGACATGAAGGTACGTAAGACGTATTTTAACGCCAATATGGCTCCAAATAATAGACACTTTTCAAAAGGCGGGTCGCAGTATCATTTGCTTGATATTTAGGGTTAAGGCGGAACATGTGATGGTATAGATATGTTCCATAAGTTTATCACTGGTTACAAACTGGAGCTTGTAATTTTAAAGTGATTGAAGTAGGTCATAGATTCAGGTTAAAGCGACATACGCCTGGTGAGGAGGCGCTGCTGTCAAATTTAGGCTTAATAAGTTCAGACTAAATAGGACCTAGATGGAACTTGGTCCTGCAAAATTAATTAACCACCACCGACTCACCGAGTGTAGTTAGGACTGCAATTGACTCGCTTCCGTCGTTCTCCCTCGAACTAGCTCGAGTTGTAAGTCTCTTGCATTACGAACTTGAATAGGTAGTGTCATACTTATGGAACATATCTTGTAAACTTATGGTTTTACTGAAGGAAATAATGATTCTAAAATTTGCAGTACTCTTTGGATTTTGAGAAAAATGCTCTTTGGAAAAGAGCGCACAAAGACGGGACGATCAAAACCTTCCAAGAAGTAAACCTCGTGGCTTTACTCGCTGATCTATTCGGTGGTTGATTGATTGTGACAACGGTGAAGACATCTATTCTGGTTATAGCGCAAATAATGTGCGGGGTGGCGGTAGAATTTTACTACCCAAAGGAGGCTTACATGACCGCGAACTACGCTTTCGTAATGAAGAAAAACATGGATTTTCCGACTAAGAAACTACTATCATTCCTGTGAGTTGTAAATACATTTTTCAATAAGTATGGCAATTCCCATACGTTTTTGAAAAAATCGCTCTTAGTGAGTACCTACTACATAAGGGTAACGTCCCTACACAATCTCAGCCCTTTCGTTAAAGACGTTTGGGCTGGGCCTTAATTATCAGTCAGTCAGTCAGTCATGTCTTTGACTTATATAGTTATAGATAATTCCATAAGTTTATAAGATATGTTCCATACGTATTATATAAGATATGTTCCATACGTATTATATAAGATATGTTCCATACGTATTATATAAGATATGTTCCATACGTATTATATAAGATATGTTCCATAAGTTTAGAAGTGATATGTTTCTTCCATAAGTATGAATGGCACTACCTATACAAGCTCGTAATGCTACTGAGAGACTTACAGTACTCGAGATAACTTGCTCGAGAAGGAGAACGACAATTTAGCGATTCAATTGAAGTCCTAACTACACTCGGTGGTGGTTAATTATTTTTGCAGGACCAAGTTCCATCTAGGTCCTATTTAGTCTGAACTAACTAAGCCCTAATTTGACAGCAGCGCCCTCCTCACAAGGCACCACTCGCTTTACCCTGAATATATATGACGTACTTCAATCACTTCATGACAAGGTCTCAGTAACCAGTGACAAACTTGTGGAACAAATCTTACGAACTCACGCTTTTACTAATATAGTTCTATTTCAAACAGCGTAACTCAAGTTGACGAAAATCAACTTATTAATTCCCGCGTGAAGACTGTATGGGATTTGGGACACATGTGTCTGTCTTCCTCAACACCAGAGAAAATGGATGAACCTTTGACCCCGGAAAATTTCTACTTTGCGGCATTTTTCTACTTGATTTGCTTTAGTTTATCTGTCATCGCCATTTGCCTGGAATTCTACACGAATAAACGAAACAAAGTCGATATACAACCTGAAGAGCATCAACAACAAAATGAATTAACAGAAAACGATCAAAAGCAAATTGAAATAATTGAAGAGGATCAAGATCAAACAGAAATAGAGACACTTGAGTGAATACAAGCAGACCGAATGTATTCCCAGTGTGATGTTTATGACGTATTCCAACTTTGCAAGTATAGATCTCTTTCTCTCCAGTTTCGTTGCCTTGAGAAAAAAGCTCTTTACTCTAATCAGTGAGCACGTATAAGGAGACTCGGAAAGACCAAATTCTCTGTCAGGGGGAGGAGGCTTTCAAACCGGTACCGAGTTGTGGCTAGGTGTCAGAGTTCTGCATATATGCAATCGGCGCAATAGAAAGGATAACCAGCCAGCCTTCCAACTAGAGTCGGAACAATAATTTTTCAGCTTTATAGAGCGCAAAACGAAAAACTAAGTGGAGTTTGTTTACGACCAGAACGGACCTCTGGCTCTTGGTCTGTGCGCCGAGGTAGGTGCGCATTAGAGAAATATCGGACTGTGTCGTTATAGTTACCTTCCCCCTTCCTTCATAGACTATTTTCATACGTGCTCACTTATACAGGGTGTTTCTGAAAAGTCCATCACAAATTAAGGGGCGTGTTTATGGGACCAAACTGAGCGGAAAGTACCAAAGAACATGGGGTGTACAACATTTTGTTACGGAGATATGGCCTTCCAAACATTCGCCCCTAAAACAAGGAAATATCCAAAAATGAGGAGTAACACTTAAGACCGACTAACCAGCTTGTTTAAAATTACTAGACAATTTCAATAGCCTTTAATCGAACAATTGATTTCTACCTTTACTAATCAGAAGCGTATAAATGAGTAGAAGTATGCCTACGGTGGTAATGTAAAATTAATCCCAAGTGACATGATGTTTCAAGATCTTCCCAGCACCAAGTAAAATGGTTCTGATTGAAGGGACTTTTATTAGCACAGCGTAAACAACGTTATTTTCAGGAATTAGTCCAAATGTCCACGGGCGGCATTACAAAAACGAGGCAGTCTTTCGAATGATACTTGGACATGTTGGAAGATCCCTGGCTTGTTCCTGTTATCTCAAACCGTAAAAAGCTACGCAAATCTTCATCATCACGGACAACACTCTTGTACGTTAGGTATGACCTTGAGAAAACCTAAAAGGACATCTCGAATGTATTTGAAAAACCCATCTCCAATTAAGGGGCGTGTTGTTTGTTTCCAACAGAGTAAACTCGCCCAGAGAACAATTACAATGCAGAGCCACGTTTCGGCGTTAATGGCCCACAAAGGTGGTCCCAAACAAAAGAACAAACTTTAATTTGTTTCGTTCAGTAAGTGTTTCATGTGTCATAGATAAAACGCCATGATTAATGCACAAAGAAAATGTTATTGACAAGTTTTCGGACCGCGATGCTGAAATGTGGTGGTGCACCATCGTGCATGAACCACATTCTGTTTATTAAACCTAAGGGTACGTCTTCGAGTAGTTCTGGTAAATCGTCCCGTAAGAACTACAAGTAAGCCACAACGTTTAACCTGGGCTCTAGGAAATATGGCCCAATTAAATTGTCACCCACAATACTACACCACACGTTTAAGCTGAATTGTACTTTGTGAATTCTAACGCAAGTTGCGTGTGGTTTTTTCTTAATCAGCAAACCAATTGGCGGCTGCTTGTTTTTGGATCGTCCTCGAAAATAGTGAGAACTTCGCCTATTCTTAAAAAACAGAGCACTAAAACAGAGCACTATGTTTTTTAAGAAAGGAATAAAAGAGGTTTCACGTACATGTGTTTGTTTTATTAAACTCATAATTCAACGAAGTCTGTTACAATGCCTTTCTTCACAAATGCCGAATATGCGGATATGCACCTAATGTATGGACTAGCCGAGGGGAATGCCGCTGCAGCTGTACGCTTGTATCAGGAAAGATTTCCGCAGAGGCGACTACCAAATCGACTGACGTTCGAGGCTGTGGACAGACGTTTGAGGCAAGATGGACGAATCCAACCGGCTGGACCTCAACCTAGAGCGAGAGCCATCCCAGAGGCCGTAGAAGACGAAGTTCTCACCATTTTCGAGGACGAGCCTGAATCAAGTACCCGCCAAGTTGGTCGCCGATTAGGCGTAAACCACACGCTCGTGTGGAAAATCCTCAGAAGCCACCGGTTTCATCCTTTCCATGTTCAAAAAGTTCAAGGTTTGAATCCAGCGGACTACCCACGACGCACGGCGTTTTGTCAGTGGTTTCTGGCTAAAGTAAACGATATCGATTTCCCACGGGATTTGTTGGTTACTGACGAAGCTAACTTTTCACGGGATGGTATTATTAACTTACATAATAAACATCAATGGTCCCAGCTAAACCCCCACGCAACTTGCGTTAGAAGTCACCAAGTACAATTCAGTTTAAACGTGTGGTGTGGTATTGTGGGTGACAATTTAATTGGGCCATATTTCCTAGAGCCCAGGTTAAACGGTGTGGCTTACTTGCAGTTCTTACGGGACGATTTACCGGAACTACTCGAAGATGTACCCTTAGGTTTGGTAAACAGAATGTGGTTCATGCACGATGGTGCACCACCACATTTCAGCATCGCGGTCCGAAATTATCTTAACGCGACCTTCCCTTTACGGTGGTTAGGTCGAGGTGGACCTGTGGAGTGGCCTGCTCGATCACCCGATCTGAACCCTTGTGATTTCTTTCTTTGGGGCCACCTGAAAGACTTAGTTTATCAGACTGAAGTGCCCGATGTTGAAGAGCTACGTCGACAAATAATTCACGGCTGTCAAACAATTCGCGAAACTCCAGGCATTTTTCAACGTGTAAGGGAATCATTTGTAAGACGTGCTAATGTGTGCCTTAACGCGGGTGGTGAACACTTTGAACAATTTTTGTAACTAGTTGCAATTAAATGTTAAAACTTGTCAATAAATTCATTTTCTTCGTGCATTAATCATGGCGTTTTATCTATGACACATGAAACACTTACTGAACGAAACAAATTAAAGTTTGTTCTTGTTTTTGGGACCACCTTTGTGGGCCATTAACGCCGAAACGTGGCTCTGCATTGTAATTGTTCTCTGGGCGAGTTTACTCTGTTGGAAACAAACAACACGCCCCTTAATTGGAGATGGGTTTTTCAAATACATTCGAGATGTCCTTTTAGGTTTTCTCAAGGTCATACCTAACGTACAAGAGTGTTGTCCGTGATGATGAAGATTTGCGTAGCTTTTTACGGTTTGAGATAACAGGAACAAGCCAGGGATCTTCCAACATGTCCAAGTATCATTCGAAAGACTGCCTCGTTTTTGTAATGCCGCCCGTGGACATTTGGACTAATTCCTGAAAATAACGTTGTTTACGCTGTGCTAATAAAAGTCCCTTCAATCAGAACCATTTTACTTGGTGCTGGGAAGATCTTGAAACATCATGTCACTTGGGATTAATTTTACATTACCACCGTAGGCATACTTCTACTCATTTATACGCTTCTGATTAGTAAAGGTAGAAATCAATTGTTCGATTAAAGGCTATTGAAATTGTCTAGTAATTTTAAACAAGCTGGTTAGTCGGTCTTAAGTGTTACTCCTCATTTTTGGATATTTCCTTGTTTTAGGGGCGAATGTTTGGAAGGCCATATCTCCGTAACAAAATGTTGTACACCCCATGTTCTTTGGTACTTTCCGCTCAGTTTGGTCCCATAAACACGCCCCTTAATTTGTGATGGACTTTTCAGAAACACCCTGTATAACCAAAAACCGAACAGAACAATTGTAGCCCGCGGTTTTTCCTTAACATTGCACACAAATGTTTTCATAAAAATACCCTATACGGATTACTGCATTTTTTAAAGGAAAAACTCGTGCAACGTAACATTATCCCTTGGCTTTTTCTTCTAAAAATAGAATGGAAAATATTACAAAAATAAAATAAATTATCTCATATTAAAACTAATTACCATATTTTTGATCTTAAAAACGCTGACTATTGCACGCCTCTCCATGTTTAGTGGTGTCTGCTAACCTGAACCCTCACGGGTTTCAGTTATTATATATATGTATAATTCAACAAAAATTAAAAACTCAAATAAGACTTAAACCATATCACTTATCACTAATTTTAAAAATAGATCAAATAAATAATAATTCAATTCAATTCACTGTTTATTACCTCTATATAACAACATGCTTTCGCACTTTTCACAGATATACAGAGTGTTACATTAGATTTAGATTGACGTTATATATTAATTACACATTTTATAAAACAAGATAAAGAGATAAAATAAAGAGATAAGAACATGTATACAGGAATAACATAAAATCCAGTAGAATATAAGATAAATTAATACAATAGCAAATATACTATGCATCTGTCAAATCTTCTGCGAATAAATAAAAGTAATTACATAACAATTTTCTAGCTTATTCCGATTGGCTTTTGATTAAAATAGATTTCAAATCAGTCATATGTTTTTTGGTTTTATAGCAAAAAATATCTAGCTCCTGACAGTATTTATTGGCAGTTTGCTGGGCTCTTTTAATTGTGTGGAGTCTAGGTTTATTGGGAATATAGAATAGGTCTTTATATCTTGTCTGTTTATTATTTACTTTCAAGTTTTATGGAGAAGTGCATTCTATGCAATTAATTTTGTTACTGAAGATGTTATATATAAACATTATTTCTGCATATTTTAGTCTGTATTCTATAGTAAGAATATTATACTTCTGTAACATATTTAGGTAGTTGTAAGTATCGTTTTGAGAAAATATCGATTCATCAATTGAATAAATTTTCGCTGTACTCTCTCCATTTTCAAAATGACACTATTTGAATTTCCACCCCATATCAAAGAGCGATATTCTAATTTTGGTCGAACTACAGTGAGATACAATTGCAAGAAAACCCTGGCACTTCTGAGATTTCTGGATATTCTAAGAATACCGTATAATCGTTTTACGCTACTTGATAATGTTGCTTCTACATAATAATAATAATAAATATATATATTTATATATATATATATATATATATATATTCGGGAATATATTTTGGAAAAGGCGGTCAATATGAAAAACGGTGAAAATGAATTATTTGGTCGTAATTAAAACATAGGGGTAGCTATCTTTCACTAGTTATTCTTCATTAAAATGTGTACGCGTCTTTTATATTTTTGTTTGGCTTTGGATTTTTTATTTTTTTTTTTTCATTATGCAAATTACAAATCGATACTGAAGGATAGAGAGGGGCGTGCGAAGTAACTAAAAAAATTATCTAAATTAAACGGTAAGAACTAGACACAATCACGTAGTCAATTTGTTGGAGACCGCCTTGAAAAATTCGGGATATGAAGTCCGCAAAGAAGTATAATGTACTGACTCGTTAACTTAAACCATGACCGAAAACGATAAGCCAGAAATAGAGATTTACTCTCCCTTCCCCACCCCCAAACTAAGAAACCGATTGGATTCATACTAGACCGCCCCCCCCCACGGTTCGATTTGAAAAATATGAGGACCAGGCACTAAAAGTCAACGCAGACTACTATTAGAGCTTAGCCCCCCCTCCCTGGGTCATCATTTTGTTAAATTTTATTCGTGAAGAAAACTGAGGCTCCGACAATGAGGGGGGCTCAGACCCCAGCCCCCCTTCTGGAAAGCGCTCCCCTTTGCTGACACTATAAGGAAAATAATAATAATGGCCTTTTCTCGATACGATAATAGAGTTATTTTAGTCTGTTAAAATAGACCCTTGGCAACCCTATCTTTTCTTTTTTATTGGTAAGTAATGTAAATATGAGAGTTGACAATAACGAGGGTGAAAACCTCCCATAGGAATAACATGGGGTTATCACCCCGACGGCTTTTTCAGGAGCATTTTATGCCGCCAGTCGGAGGTCTAAGTACGGATAGGGATATATTGTCTTCCGTCGAATTTCGATAGACAGGGTGAACGGAATGTAGAAATCCCGTAGAAATAACATGGGGTTATAACCCTGACGGCAGATTTCTACCGTCGATTTCAAGTGATCAGTTAACATGAGGATCAATGGGAGACCTTCGAAATTTTGTATTAATTCTTAGCAACAAGAGGTATAAAAGGAGTGTAAAATTTCGGGTTATATTCATTCTCTCGTGGTGTTTAAACGGATTCGAAATATGTAAGTATAGGAGAATTTCTTTGTAAGGCTGGAACGGGCCCCTTATTTTTTTATTTCTTAAAAAGTGGTGGTATACCGATCAATAAACTGTCCGATATTCAATTGCCCCCCTGAAGTAACGTGGATAACCCTATTCTAAGGATATGTTTTTTAGAAGTGAATTTTCTACGGGCTAACAACGAATACGTAATAAAAGAATTAGCGTACTATATAGTTGAAACAGGCGAAAACGGCACGTTTGTTTTCAAGCCGCCATTCCCATATGGCTAACTCAGCTTGAAGGACCGCCGATTAAATGGTTGGGTTTCGCGGAATATTTGCGCTCTCAGTTGGATTGACGGGGAATACGAATTCAAGGACTTTATCAGCATTATAAGAGGGCTATTGGAGAAAGCTGATATCTTTTGGAAGAAAGGCTTAGAGAAGTCGATCTTTCTTTCGAAATCTATCGATGACACCGTGGGAAATGCCGAGACTCTCGGTTGTCCTAAATTAAGTGGTTCTTCAAAAGAGCCCCCACCATCGAACTGTATTTACCATAGAAATACACACTATTGTTGCCTTTCAAAAGCTTTCAGATTAAATTTATGGTTGAAAAAATTTAATTGTGTGCATTGAACTTTAAAATAAAATTTTTGTTCGAACTTGTGTGTTTTATAAAGTGGATAGAAATAGTATAAATAGCGTTTTGGATTTATGGGAAGTATCATTCTAACTTAACCCACCGAAAAGTATCATCATTATAAAAGTGAATACGGAAATAACTATGGAATCAAGAAAGCCTACCATCTGTAGAATCGTTTATACAGTGACGTTAGGGTTAATAGCCCCTAATTTCCTTTTAACATTTAAAATATTTGAAACGATAATTCGGAAATACCATCAAACATGGCACAACGGAATTTTTCTCGATGAACCAGCCGGACAGATAAGGGTTGATCTTCCTTACCACGCGAATTTAGAAAACATCAAGAAAACTGGACTGAAAAAGAGTCACGAATACATTACAGTAAATTTCCCAAACTACTATATGTTATTTCTGCCTCTATTTTGTATTTATTTTTTTTTCTTTCTTAAGGTGCAGAAAATCCCCTTGCCGGTGGAAGGGGAGGTAGAAATGGACCAGATCCTCAACTTCTTGGGGTTTGAAGTTGCCCTTCCATTACCAGTGGTCGCCCCACCAATATCGGAGAGTTCTCTTCAACCTGATATTTCAACATCTGATCTACCATTCTCCCAACCTATCCCATACGCCCCGACTGTCGCGACCGTACCGTCTCTACCATCCCCCTCAACACATGAAATCCAGGGTGTGGAGACTTTAAACGAGCCGTCGTTTGTACCCGAATTAGGTTCCGTCAGCCAGAGGAAAAGACCTCAGTCTGCAGGGTTGGATGGACCTAAAAAGAAAAGGAGGACGAAGCCCATCATCGAGACGGACGCATTACAAAGACAAATCAACCTCGATGAGATTATGGCTCAGATATTGGCTGATCCTGCCGAGGATTAAATGTTTTTATAATAATAATAATAAATGAAATAAAAAGATAAGAAAAATATATTCACCCTCCCTTTTTCATTTCTCGACTAAGCATACATTTTAACTTCAGAAATAAGATGGAACAAAATCTCGAGAGTTCCAAGTGGTTCGGGGAATATGTCCACCCCTTATATTTGTTAATCAAGCATACATTTTAACTACAACGATAGATGGGATGAAACCTCGAGAGTCTCAAAGCGGTTCGAGGAGAAGTTGGTATATAAACCCCGAAATATTCTTAAATATATTACTCCGAGTTGCACCCTCCTTAAACGTAGTACTATTTCTTTAAATTAACGTCTCTACCCAACCTGATGATTCGTCGTCAGAGCATTATCCTATGGTGGTATCTCCGGAAGAGCCTTCCGATGATACTTTACTCTCTAACAATGCCGAGGAGATGTTAGCTCTGGGCGATGCCGTTCTTAGCGCTAGATATACCCCGCCGGATGTTCAAACCGACTTCGAACTCTTTATTACCCCTCTAATCCTCAGTTTAATTAAGTATCTGAGCGATCAATTGTTTAAAAGAAAGGGGATAAAGTGGAATCTATTGATTCGAGTGCGTTATACTAAAGTATTAGACGACGGTACAGAAGTTGAACACATTCCGTTCATCCGAAGCACAACGCGGACGACTCTATTAGAGGATCGGTTTCGAGATCATATAAGCGAATGTATTCAACAAATTACAACTCTGATGGAGGAGTTGGGGAGTAATTGGGTGATAGATAGGATTTTATATCTCCAAGTAGACGTAATCAAGAATTTACCCCTAGTCGCGGGTTCCTTTATAAACACCCCGAAAGCAATAACTGTCACCCGTAGTGTGCTCAACATCAAATCTAACGACACGATGTGTTTTAAGTGGGCATGCTTGGCTCACTTACACCCCGCTGTTCAAAACCCCAATCAAGTATCCAAATATAAGCCATATGAAAATGAACTAAATTGCTCGGACATAAGTTTCCCCTATACCCTCGACTCCATTACAATGAAGAAATTTGAAGTGAAAAATAATACCTAGATTAACATATTCGCGTAGGAGGACGGTGTGTTTCCGCGCTACGTGAGTGAAGAGGTAGTGAGTGAGGAGAGGGAAATTGACCTTCCACTTTTAACCGATGGTGAGAAGAAACATTGTCTCATTCGAAGTCTTAGTCGACTTTTATCACTGTTGTGTTCATTATTACACGAATTGCTAATACATGACACTACACGATTAGAAGTCAAGTTATACGTTTAATGATATATTTACAATGATTACATAAGAGATTAGCGAGAGGTGTAAATTATAATCCTGCTCACGATCAATTACTCGACAGGCGTTTATTTACTAGTCCTTATCATGTTTACAGTAATAGATAAGGTAG
This sequence comes from Phalangium opilio, assembly GCF_054372755.1. NCBI lineage: Eukaryota > Metazoa > Arthropoda > Arachnida > Opiliones > Phalangiidae > Phalangium > Phalangium opilio. The sequence goes on from NW_028324203.1 coordinate 1,082,519, forward strand.
GCCTAGTAGGTCAGTTTTTTATCACATCGAAACATAACATCACTTTTTCTTTTTATAAGCCTAATCTTTCTAAGGGTTTGCGTGTTCGCCCTGATCGCCGCGAAGTTGTTTCGTCTGGTCTTGGAACTGCTGTGTTTTTCTGTTGTGTCATCTCGTGGTCGGGCGTTGTTGTTGCTGTTGTTGTTGTTGTTGTTGCTGTAGTTGCTGTTGTTAGATTAGTTCCTGTTGGTTTGTCGTTATTTTCAATTGACGTCGGCGTTGGAATCCAGACAGTTTCAGGTGCCCTTTGTTGTGGTTGGTCTTGGGTCTTATCGTCCTTTTTGCGTTCCTTTTCCGGATTGGGCCATCTCCTCCTAATTTGATTTTGGTGCCTACGCAGCATCTGTTGTCTGTGCTCCACTTGATATAACTTGTTACCCATGCACTTATCTATGATACCGGGAATCCTTCTAGGTCCTCTAGCATAATTTCTTACGTAGACTGGGTCTGCTTTAGTGTACATGGTGGGTTTTGTGGCGCTTTACTCAGATTGCTTCTTGGTAGGCATAGGTCAAGAACGGTAGTGATCCTTCTTCCCAACATTAATTCGGATGGTGATTTCCCGCACGCAAGAGGAGTCCGTCTGTGTCTCATGAGTATGCGAGCCAATTTTTCGTCGAGTGAACCTTCTTTGGTGCTTTTTAATCCTTCATCCACTATGTCCTTTGCTGTCTTGTGTCCGAAGGATAGTTTTTACCTCTCCGAGTGACGTATGTCACGGAGAGGTATTACACCGGCCGTGTCTGTCTGTGTGTCTGTCACGCCCCACGTGACTGCGTTCGCAGTTTGCGTATCGGAGCAAACGTGTTCCCAATTTCCGGACTGCATTGACAGTTCACGGAAATTTGGGTTTGTCTCTGGCTATTCTACTTGAGTTCCGACACCACCAGCTTTGGTTTTCGTCCACTCGACATGGACACTAGTCTGTACTTGCTAGCTTCCAAGCACAACCATCTCCTCGTCAATTTCACCTTGACACCAGCTTCTATGCACCACCATCTTCTGTTCTTCGTCAATTCCACATTGACACCAGCTTCTATGCACCACCATCTTCTGTTCTTAGTCAATTCCACATTGACACCAGCTTCCATGCACCACCATCTTCAGGTCTTTGTCCATTCCACATGGACGCCAATCAGTCCATTCTGGCTTCTTTTCCTTCGTCATCGTTTGGTTTCAAGATATACGCGGCGATCGGCTAGGGTTACGAGAAACGTCTAGTCTCCCAATGGCAGGGCTTCCACCATCGGTTCACGCGAATGCGTTTATATCTATTACTGGTTTCAAGATATACGCGGCGATCGGCTAGGGTTACGAGAAACGTCTAGCCTCCCAATGGCAGGGCTTCCACCATCGGTTCACACGAATGCGTTTTTATCTATTATTATAATGGAAACGAATCGTATATATACCCCAAAATTTGAAAAAAGCGGGCAAGAGGGGTACCCTTCACTTTAAACGTCAATATTAGCAAAGTTTCGAAAGATAATAGGAACAACTTTATTTTAAACGATTTAACTATTTTTAAAGTTATTTACTGGCGATTAAAATAATTAATATCATTTATATTTAATTAATTATTTAAGATAAACTTATTTCTATGTAATGACACAAGTGAGAGTTTATATAGAACGAGTAATGAAGATTGCATCCGAATCGAAACACTACACGCACATCAAAGTTGATATAAAGCGAGTATGATGATAAGATCTCTTACAAAACGATAACATTTCCTTTTTGCAGAATATTAAATGGAAATATTTTAAATATTTTTCGGCATTACGATTCTTTTAGTAGTTGTGTAATCATAAAGCTCTGTTTCATCTTATTATTCCAAGAACATCTTTCGATATTAACATTTCAAATTTGGTGTTTACTATTTAATTCAGCTTTACTTCATTTATATATAGTGTAATCGCATTTTTTATATTCATTATATTGTGAACTCATAATTGGCATTCACTACTGCCATCAACACCATGCTATGAAGCCTTTATAATTATAAAAGTAGGACCCGCTTTTTGGTGGCGGAATAATCTTGACATGCTTGCCGTCCACAGCACCCAGGCAATGTGGAAAATTCCCCTTCCTTTTGAAGTCCTGCGCTACCTCTTTCCATTCTTCCTGTGATGTAGGCACCTACGAAATAACAATATCATTTCAGGGTGACAACTCCATCGAGTCAGTCAGCTGTCCTCAAGACCAAGAGCACCGCTCGCCATCACATTGTTCAAACAGCAGTTCTCTAACTGATCAGTCGGCTCTAGACCAGGACGTGTTCCCTCCTACCCCAAGTAGTGAAAGCTCATCGGCTCCACCCAGACGTCCTAATAATAAGAAAAGGGGGCTAGAGATCGACAGTGTTATTGCTTCTGTAGGGCGAAAGCTGAACGAAATCACAAATGAGGACCAACATGACGCGTTTGGGCGCAATGTAGCTGCTAAGTTGCGAAGTTTGCCCAATGTCCAGCGTATTTACGTCGAAAAACTCATTAACGACGCATTGTATGAAAGGGAATTAGGAACTCTGTCGCGAAGTTCTTTCGTCAGCATTCCAAGTGGCGACGCTTTACCATTACCCACCCCTCCGTAGCCTACCATAATCAACACCCTACTACCCAACTGGCATATTCAGGAATTACCCAACGATACCACAACCACGATAACTGTCAATAACCCTGACGATAATGTGCCTTCTCATGAAAACATTTCTTCACATGTAACTACTTCCACCCCATGTGAATAGATACGCAAGACGTATATTTATGTATATTGGATGTAATAAATATTGGTTCAACAATCATAAAGCTTTGTATTACTTTCATGTATTGCTTACGCAACACCATATAGATGGCTCGACAGTTGTCAGGGATAATAGCGGGTAAAGATTGATGGGACATGACAGTTGAAAATCGTAAATCTCGGTATGATCGCCCGGTAGGTAGAAAGCGCAATGTACTGCTCAATCGTTCATGCGGCGATATAGCTTGACGCCTCGCAGTATCTTGACGTTTTATAATAGATGTCACCAAAGCAGTTATTGGGTGTTGGTGGTTCCGTCCATTCGGAGATAACACCGCCACTTATCGGGATCGTTTCGTAAATCGTTCAATAAATGTAATAATGTCTCTTTCGTTGTAACAACCATGTTTTACACCATTTTGTTATCGTTTTTCTCTTGTTCTTGCGTTTCCATAGTAAACAAGTTGGAAAAACCAAAATACTACCTCTCCGAGTCAAGAGGAAGACTTCTTACAAAATTATTTACCTAGATATTGAAATATTTCTCATTTTTTAAGTAAAAATTTACGAATTATTAAAGCAGTATTCGAAGCATAGCGCATATACTGTAATTCAGTAGAATAAATAATAATACAAAAAATATTATTGGAACATCAAAATGAAACGGATCTTTATGGCTACAAAACTACTTAAGGCATCGAAATTACGAAAAACATTTCCACATATTCACTTTATACTATGAAAAATGGAATAATTAAAATTTTTGTTGGATTTCTTCCAGGGTTGTTAGATTTAAATCAGTTTGATTTAAATCACTGATTTAAATCAAGCGATTTTTTTTAAAAAATCATTTGATTAAAATCAAGAATATATTTTTATTTTTAAAAAATGTTTTCTAAGATTCCAAGAAGTAGTTTAAGAAACTCGAGAATAAACTTAACTAGAAAAGACCTTAAATTAAAAATAATCATGGTTTTGGTATATTTCAATGTAAGTTTTTCCCAGAACTCCAGTTTGTCTTGCTGGAAAGGCTAGGAAATGAAATAGCGGTCAAGCTACTCTTTTTAAACAAGCATTTGAATAGTAATAATATCCAATAGCTGCTGAAATGTCATGATTATTTTGCTTTTGGTTAATTTTGACTCAAAAGTTTTAATCTTGGTAATTTACTATCTATTAGTTCAATTAAAATCAAAAAAATCCGATTTAAATCAAAAAAATCGATTTTTTGGATTTTTTTGAAAAAATCAAAAAAATCAACAACCCTGATCCAAATTCATTAACTTCGTATCCAAAACAGCCTTTTACACACATTAATTCCTTAATGACGCTTAAGTTGGTTGAAGCACCGACACAAACTAGGGCTCTTACTTGGAAGTCATTTAATTCAAAGAGCTGAATGACGTCAAAAATGCAACCGATTTGGGCCTGTATAAAACAAGAAAACAAATTTAAAATACTTAAATATTTGCAATACCAATTTAATATTACATCTTTTTTAATTGGTCCAGTAGAAGTGATGTTGGGACCCATTACTTCAAAGTGAAATGACGCATCACGCCAGTAAAATTGCAAAATATAATCCGTGGTTTTCTGGGAATCTTCGTCACCTTTCAGACTTGCGTAAATGTCTGTAAGCATTCCATATTCCTCTGGTCTCATTGATAAACCATTATTGCTTGAGTTCCACATAATTTTAGAGATCACCCGCACTTCATTAAACACCAAAACACCAGCACCTCGAGGTTCACTCAGCCCCTTTTTCTTTTGTTCTTCCTTCAAACTTTTATAAAGCGCTGCTTGCTCTTCGATGTAATCATTGTTCATCCCTGGTTTTTGGAGTCTGGCGGTGGTAAAAATTTTTAAAGAGCTTTCACTAGGTAATTTTAGTTTGTTGAATGACTGCAAAGCGGAAAAGGCAGCGGGACTGGGAACATACACGGCCAGAGCTAAGCGATAAGAGATCATCGACCATGAATTTCCCTTAGCTCCTATTTCTACATAAAAGAGGAGTATTTTAATAAAAAGAAGTCAGAATAGTTTTCAAATACCTACTGTTTTCAATTTGATCTTTAAAAACGCCTGGGTTTGCTCTTGATGAACCCTATGCCTATCAGCGTTCCACACTTGTTTCATAGCACGCGTTACTTGCAAGTCTCCACTTTCTTTAACGATATCATCTAGATTCTTCGTTAACTCCGGATCATTCACTATCGTTTTGACTAACTGTGACATCTCTTTATTTTGTTGCTCCGACAAGACTATCTTCTGTTTTGAAAGTTTAATTTCTAGCGATGAAACTTTCTGTTTGAGGCTTTTATTTCTTTTTATTATGTTCGAAATCCTTTTTTTAGAGCTCCTTGGTGTTAAATAAGCAATGGCTCTTCGTGATCGCTCTTCAGTTTTTAGCCGTTTGATTTTTTTTTGATGTGCATGTATTATCGCCTGGTTCAGTTTCTCTAGCTTGTAATAGTTTTCGTTTAGTCTTGTTACGAGCACAGTGTTTGGACAACCAAAAAGAACACTTTTGGCAAAATAATTTATCTTTTGATTGACCAGGTAGTATCAATTTTGTACAATTAGGAGACTCCATCCGATAAAATGGCAATTTTAAAATAACCAAAGAATTTGGCTGGCTACTTTCCGGTTCATTTAAGGACAGTTCATCTTCTGTAAATCCCTCACAAAGGCGGTACAGTGATACTTTTTGCAATAAAGGAATTAAGCTAGGGCATACTTCACATTTGCGTTCTTCATTATCAGCTTTGGAGAGTTTGATAAGTGGCCCTATTGTTTCCTTTTCAATTCCGAAAATTTGCAGACTTGCGTTGAGGGTAGTCGCTGATATCACGATCCGCACAGGATTTATGTATGAATTTAATTCACTCCATTCATCGAAATCTTGAATGTTATTGTAGCTAAGCCTAGGCTTCGGATTGCGTGGTAAATGAACCCAACGTTTTCGTGAAATTATAAGCGAGCGAGTACACAAAACTTTATCGTCATTAAAATCAATTACTTCTAAATCGTCAATCTGAGCTACTGTTAGATTTATGGCAGTTTTTAAAAAAGAAAAAACATAATTACTGTCATTCACCGACTCGCTCGCTGAGGCATCCATTTTTTATTTTCGACAATTGTAAAATTGTTGTCATTAGGGAATCATTGTTGTCATGGCAACGACAGGAAATGCAGTAGTTTTTGTAGCTACTGTAGGATTTTCTAAAACCCAATACGAATACAGGAAAATTCAAACCGCCGCTGTTACGGCAGATCCCATCATACAAGGACCTTGAACCCTATCCCTCTTTTACCCCACACAACGCAGCATAGGGTATATGCGCCATTGTGGATTCCTAGTTATGGTATCGGTTCCGGATTAAAGTCAGTATGAAGTCTTATCTAAGAGAGCTATCGCTCTCCTAGAATAGGAGTTGACCGACCCCCTGCATGGTACAGCACAACTTTCACCCGGTCGGGCCGGCCCTAATGGACATGGTGAAACCGTGAAAAGTTGCAAAACTTTCCATCTGGCTCTCGCGTACCTAGTTACCTACAGAGCTATCTCAGTTGTGACTTCAGTGAATAGGTAAAACGTCACGGGCTTAGCTTTGGCATGAATTTAAATGACTCTTACCTTATTTAGTTTTATTTCAAAAAGTCACGTTCGAGTTACGCAATTTAATATAAAAAGGGATTTTAATAAACGTGTAACACTCTAGTAAGGTATACCCACTGTACAATCGAGATGCTATTAATTACAATTAATTATAATTAATTGCTATAACAAATTATCGATATTATGTTATATTTGTAATCGACGAAGGCCAAATTAGTTAAACCAATTATTTTAATGAAAATATTATATATATATTGTTATATCGGATCGAAGTGTTGAACGATAATTATCAATTAATTGAACTCAAAAAAATTCACTTTTCGTTGAATATTTAAATTTTGTAATTTTCCATTGTGAATGTAATATCCTTTTTTATTTGTATAAGCCTATTTTTCAAGTTTTTTTCAATTTAAATTTGTTTTTGATTTTTTATTGTAAAAAGTATTTTTCCGAGGTGTATTTTCGGAAAAAGAGGTTGTTTTGAACATTTTGTTAAAAACATGGAAAGTCTGCGCTTCGAAAATAACAAAATTTGTCAGGGGTACGTCACTAAGACGACCTGTTTACTACAAAATCAACCAATAGTAGCGCAGGGACAGAGCGCGTCCAAGGACCAAACCGGTAGAATTGGTCAATAATAAAAAATAATAAAGTAACTTAGAATAGTGCGATTGCGAGTTTAGATAGAAAATTTTGCGCCAGATCTAAACCATTAATTAATTAAATTGTGCATACAAAAAGGAATAATAGTGCGTTCCAAAAGTATTAAATTTGTGCGGTGAGAAAATAATTAAAGCGCGGAGTATTAATTAAAATTTAAATTTGCTAATAACCTAAAATTTCAAGTGCAAAAAAGGTGAAAATAATAGTGCGTCGAACGTGTAAATCAATTTTTAAAAACAATTTTTTCAACCTCTCTTTTTAAAATACTTTCGTTAATTTTTTGTAATAAACCGTTATTTGTTGAATTTTAAAAAACTTATCGTGCTCCTTATCTTTTGTTTAGCAAAAACGAATCGATCCAAAACTAATTCTAATTTAGAATTAACTAATTTCTAATTTGCGCGAGCGTGCTTGTGGTTTCAGTCCGTTAAGCTACGCTATAAAAAAAGCTCTCCCAAGCTATATTTCGCTACAGTGTTCTCAATTTTACTTGCCTAACCTACAACAGAAGAAAGCAAAGGCAAAAAAAGGAAGAGGTGGTAGGGTTGGCGATTGGGTGGATGGACTCCGATAACAAAAGAGGAGTTAATTCCAACCCGTGCTATAATATTACCTTTCGAGAAATGGAGGATTTGCTATAGCAGAAGTGCAATGCATTTCCCCTATATATTGAAAGGTAATATTAATCCTTTCTTTTAACTTGGGGGTTGAATCTCGAGGCACAGAGTGCTGCCAATCTTTTTGGCAATTAACCCCTTTCATTATAAGAAAGGATCCATTGGTTAAGCTAACCGAAATGGTACCACGGGTTGTACATTTCGGGCGCATTAAGAACACTCTTTCCGCGCCGAAAGATAATGAGGAAATTGTTGAATGAACCCCACGTTCATCATCGGAGTGCCATCCAACACTATCTTCTCCATCCCTGTAAAGGTTAACCACCGTGGCGTTGTAACGCAGTTTAGTTTCTTTCTCTACCTTCGCTTTCAACTTTTGCAGGGTCTCATGCCAGTGCCCAATACTCCTATGGAATACTTGCCCATAGGAGTAATTGGAAAACTTTTTATTTTCACATATGTAAAAAACCTTTCTCGGAAGGTATACGTTTGAATCCTCGTAGAGATCTTTGAACTCAGTCAAGAGTGCATCGATAGTTACTTCTATTTCAAAGCATAGAAAATAAACTATCGACGCACCCTTGCTGAGTTCTGTCTATCTACGGGAGGTTGGCGGTGGTAGCGCACGGACCTGGGTGGTTGGTGGTGGTAGCGCACGGACCTGGGTGGTTGGCGGTGTTAGCGCACGGACCTGGGTGGTTGGCGGTGGTAGCGTACGGACCTGGGTGGTTGGTGGTGGTAGCGCACGGACCTGGGTGGTTGGCGGTGGTAGCGCACGGACCTGGGTGGTTGGCGGTGGTAGCGCACGGACCTGGGTGGTTGGCGGTGGTAGCGCACGGACCTGGGTGGTTGGCGGTGGTAGCGCACGGACCTGGGTGGTTGGCGGTGGTAGCGCACGGACCTGGGTGGTTGGCGGTGGTAGCGCACGGACCTGGGTGGTAGGCGGCGGTAGTGCACGGACCTGGGTGGTAGGCGGCGGTAGCGCACGGACCTGGGTGGTTGGCGGCGGTAGCGGACGGACCTGGGTGGTTGGCGGCGGCAGTAGTGGTGGTGGTTTGGCCAAAAGACACCGTATTATTCCCTGAACCTGGGTGGTTGGCGGCGGCGGCGGTGGTGGTGGTGGTGGTTTGGCCAAAAGACACCGTATTATTCCAAGAACCTGGGTGGTTGGCGGCGGCGGACGGAGCTGGGTGGTCTCTGGCGGTGGTGGTGGTAGTGGTGGTGTGGCCAAAAGACAACGCATAATTTCAATTTTAATTTTTTTTGGCTCTACGTTTGGCAGATCCTGCTCTTATGGTAGATCTTTTTCTTTTCCTATAAATTAATTTGCGTAAGAATTAACAAAATCTAAAGATCGAAAAATATTTTTTAACTCTTGAGAATTATAAAGCCGAGTTTTTGGAAATATTTAAATAGTGGTATTTCAATAAAAAAAAATTCGAAAACGCTTGAATATAATTTATTCTAGGAGAGCGGTAGCTCTCTTAGATAAGACCTCATACTGACTTTAATGTATAAGGATGGTTTTTTGATTGGATATAACTTTTTTTGTATTGTATTAACTGCTTTAAAAAAAATTCCACAGAACTACAATTTGGGTCCTCAATATGTGGTTAAAAGTTCAAGAAGATCCACTCATTAGTTTATTTTATAAAAAATAAAGTTGCTAAGGGTGGTTTTCATTTCCATAAAATTAATCAGCCCTTTTGGTGAAAAAGTTAAATTTTCCCATAGAAATAACATGGAGTTTTTTTCAAATTTGGCCATTTTGTCGCCACCCTTTTGAAATGAAATATTCGTTTGTTACGTTTGGGAACGGTTTTATATCAAAATTTAAACCTTTTTCTAGGACCATTTTTAAGGTTTTTGAGAAAAATTAATTTTAAGTATGTTTAATTTTAAATTTTAAAAACTACCCCAATCTGCGATATTTTAGCATTTATACACTGTTTTATTAGGAAATATCAGCGAGACCAATGTTGGCATTTTTTAACGTATAGTTGCCTCATAATAATCCGATTGTTTCTTCTTAATGCCTTTTGGTTGGAATGGCCTATCGATAGTGAGATAAGACGGCTTTAATATTGCTGCAGTGACGTTGACGCGGCCGCTACAGCGACGCCATCAAAACACACGGGTCTAAATTGTCGCGGATATAGTCAAATTCAAACTAGCTTAACGAACATTTTAACTTTTCCCTGCTAATTATTCTGGATTACCAATAAAAGATAATTAAACTAGACTCCCAATTAAAGATAAATAAACTAGATTACGAATTTAAATAATTAAAGTAGTTTACCAATAAATTATCAATTAGAGTTAATTAAACTAGACTACCAATTAGAGGTTATTAAACTAGATTACGAATTAAGGGTTACTAATTAAATTACCAATTAAGGGTTACTAATTAAATTACCAATTAAGGGTAATTAATCTAGATTAGCAATTAAGGGTAATTAATCTAGATTACCATATAGGGTAATTAATCTAGATTACCAATTAAGGGTAATTAATCTAGATTACCAATTAAGGGTAATTAATCTAGATTACCAATTAAGGGTAATTAATCTAGATTACCAATTAAGGGTAATTAATCTAGATTACCAATTAAGGGTAATTAATCTAGATTCCCAATTAAGGGTAATTAATCTAGATTACCAATTAAGGGTAATTAATCTAGATTACCAATTAAGGGTAATGAAACTAGATTACCGACGACTGGCAATTAAACCAGATTACCGACGACTAATAATTAAACCAGTTTACCGACGACTGGTAATTAAACCAGATTACCGACGACTGGTAATTAAGCTAGATTACCGACGACTGGTAATTAAGCTAGATTACCGACGACTGGTAATTAAGCTACATTACCGACGACTGGTAATTAAGTTAGATTACCGACGGCTGGTAATTAAGCTAGATTACAGACGAATGGTAATTAAGCTACATTACCGACGACTGGTAATTAAGCTACATTACCGACGACTGATAATTAAGCTAGATTACCGACGACTGGTAATTAAGCTAGATTACCGACGACTGGTAATTAAGCTAGATTACGGACGACTGGTAATTAAGCTACATTACCGACGACTGGTAATTAAGCTAGATTACCGACGATTGGTAATTAAGCTAGATTATAGACGAATGGTAATTAAGCTAGATTACCGACGACCGGTAATTAAGCTAGATTATAGACGAATGGTAATTAAGCTAGATTACCGACGACCGGTAATTAAGCTAGATTACCGACGACCGGTAATTAAGCTAGATTACCGACGACCGGTAATTAAGCTAGATTACCGACGACCTATAATTAAGCTAGATTACCGACGACCGGTAATTAAGCTAGATTACCGACGACCGGTAATTAAGCTAGATTACCGACGACCGGTAATTTAGCCGCATTACCGACGACTGGTAATTAAGCCGCATTACCGACGACTAGTAATTTAGCCGCATTACCGACGGCTGGTAATTTAAGCTAGATTACCGATGGACGCGCAACGGCCTAGGACTTTTTCTCCCATATTTTCTAAAGAATTTTAATTAATATGAAGACTGAAGTGACAGATATTAATAAAAAACTGTCATTGTAGACAAAGACTGGAAAGTGTAAAAGATAAGGTTTGAAAATGAACTGCCTGAAGTAACAGATATTAAAATTTTCACTTTTGAAGACATTATAAAACATAAATTATTTTAAAAAATTCTTATCTTACTTTTTTTCACCAAAATTACTTCGGGAAAGTATTTTAAAAAGGAACATGCGCGTTATTTTAAAAATACTACGGCTTTACATTTTATTTTTTATCAAAAATTTAAAATTAGGTAGAAAATTGACCCTATAACATGAGAAAATCGTTGAGAGCTTACAAAATATAAACCGTAGTAAAACTTTACAAAACGTATTCTTAAATTGTAAAGCTTTCAAAGTATTAAATATTAACGTGCTGTGTTGCTCTCAAAGATCACGATCTTTTCGACACTAATAACTAAATCACAAAGAAAAGGCCTATATTATTTTCCGCTTCGCAATATTTTCAATTTTAAAATATAAGAATTTAAACTCTTCAAGAGAAATCTTTTCAGATATCCAAGCATTTGAATCTCCTAGAATCAAATGTTAGTTGTAAGTAAAACCAGTACCAAGCTAGTATCCCTTAAACCCTTCTAGGTGACAACTACTATTGAGGACAAAATAGTTGGTAAATATTGCTGAAAAATATTTTGGGAAAATGAAATTTTGGTGAAAAAAAGTAAGATAAGAATTTTTTAAAATAATTGATGTTTTATAATGTCTTCAAAAGTGAAAATTTTAATATCTGTTACTTCAGGCAGTTCATTTTCAAACCTTATCTTTTACACTTTCCAGTCTTTGTCTACAATGACAGTTTTTTATTAATTTTCTAGGTGCCCATGGAGGTATTTTAAGAGATAATGCAATTTTTTGTAAAACTGTTGAAAACCATTTCAAAGTATCCCCAGAAGACGCAACTTAAAGGAAGGGTGAAGCAGAAAATCAAGTGATATTTTATCGATTCTCCTACTAATTATAAGACCAGTCTGCATAGTGAAACATTCAGGAAATACTTCCGAATGATTTTAAAATCCAAATTAGGTTCAGATTTTAAGGATAATTTTGAAGGAGGTCCTCCGGGCTCCGGCCAATCGCGTAACGCCCTGCCTTTTTATTAACAAAATTCTCACGGCACGTTCCGTGTTGAATGAAATTTTACACGAGATTTGATAAAATTCGCGCGCTACGTGATAATCGTGGCGCGAGACATAGAGCATGCCACGAGAATTTTGTTTTAAAGTGTTATCGCGAAGACCAGTCGCATTAATTTCGCTCCGTGTTTTAGCCTAAACGTTAAGCCTCGGGCCTCAGCTAAATCAAGTTGTTAGTGTGTTAATAATGAACGTTATTAAACCAAAATCGTGTGCCTGCGAAACTGTTGAACTTCAAAACACTTTCGTAAACGAAATAAAAATCTTACAAGACGAAATTAAAAGTATGAAGGAGAACTACTCTTCGAGACTGATTAATCAACAAAAGGAAGTGGCGACATGCAAGCTGAAAATCAAAACTCTGGAAAAACAGATAAGTGACTTAACACAAGTGACGCAAGAAAGTTTATCACTAATTGAGACTTAAGTTTCGGCCAACACAAATGTTTTAAAAAAACAAGGCCCCAGACTTTTCAACCCACCGACAGTAATTAACCCCTTTAATGGTCAAATCAATTTAAACACAAGAAATCCAGTCACTGGACCCGTACCGCATTCATTCAAGGATCCCTTTAGTAACCCGGCCGAATATAAGGAAGATAAAACCCCGCAAGTTACAACCAGACTTAATAAACCCAAATACCCTAATGAACAATACCAAAGTAAACTCAAAACCGTATACGGACAAATGTCAACCGACAAAGTCGCGAAATGCAAACTAATCTCGCCTGCTGATCCCGACGTTAATGATTTTTTTTATTGGAAATTGTGCATCCTCAGTGTCAGAAACTCAAATCTCATCCTTCCTGGAAAATAAAGGCCTTGTCATTAAAGCATTAAGAGCAACAGCCAAATCAACGTCAGAATACAAGTGTTTTGTCATTCAATCTGCCTCTGACAAATCTATATTTTTATCCGCTGAAACGTGGCCAGTAGGTATTCTAGGAGAGCGATAGCTCTCTTAGATAAGACCTCATACCGACTTTAATGTATAAGGATGGTTTTTTGATTGGTTATAACTTTTTTTGTATCGTATTAACTGCTTTGAAAAAATTCCACAGAACTACAATTCTGGCCCTCTATATGTGGTTAAAATTTCAAGGAGATTCACCCATTAGTTTATTGTATAAAAAATAAAGTTGCTAAGGGTGGTTTTCATTTCCATAAAATTAATCAGCCCTTTTGGTGAAAAAATTAAATTTTCCCTTAGAAATAACATTTAGTTTTTTTCAAATTTAGCCATTTTGTCGCCACCCTTTTGAAATGAAATATTCGTTTGTTACGTTTGGGAATGGTTTTATATCAAAATTTAAACCTTTTTCTAGGACCATTTTTAAGGTTTTTGAGAAAAATTAATTTTAAGTATGTTTAATTTTAAATTTTAAAAACTACCCCAATCTGCGATATTTTAGCATTTATACACTGTTTTATTAGGAAATATCAGCGAGACCAATGTTGGCATTTTTTAACGTATAGTTGCCTCATAATAATCCGATTGTTTCTTCTTAATGCCTTTTGGTTGGAATGGCCTATCGATAGTGAGATAAGACGGCTTTAATATTGCTGCAGTGACGTTGACGCGGCCGCTACAGCGACGCCATCAAAAACACACGGGTCTAAATTGTCGCGGATATAGTCAAATTCAAACTAGCTTAACGAACATTTTAACTTTTCCCTGCTAATTATTCTGGATTACCAATAAAAGATAATTAAACTAAACTCCAAATTAAAGATAAAAAAACTAGATTACGAATTTAAATAATTAAAGTAGTTTACAAATTAAACGTTCTTAAAATAAATTATCAATTAGAGTTAATTAAACTAGACTACCAATTAGAGGTTATTAAACTAGATTACGAATTAATGGTTACTAATTAAATTACGAATTAATGGTTACTAATTAAAATACCAATTAAGGGTTACTAATTAAATTACCAATTAAGGGTTACTAATTAAATTACCAATTAAGGGTTACTAATTAAATTATCAATTAAGGGCACTTAATCTAAATTATCAATTAAGGGTAATAAATCTAGATTACCAATTAAGGGTAATTAATCTAGATTACCAATTAAGGGTAATTAATCTAGATTACCAATTAAGGGTAATTAATCTAGATTACCAATTAAGGGTAATTAATCTAGATTACCAATTAAGGGTAATTAATCTAGATTACCAATTAAGGGTATTTAATCTAGATTACCAATTAAGGGTAATTAATCTAGATTACCAATTAAGGGTAATTAATCTAGATTACCAATTAAGGGTAATTAATCTAGATTACCAATTAAGGGTAATTAATCTAGATTACCAATTAAGGGTAATTAATCTAGATTACCAATTAAGGGTAATTAATCTAGATTACCAATTAAGGGTAATTAATCTAGATTACCAATTAAGGGTAATTAATCTAGATTACCAATTAAGGGTAATTAATCTAGATTACCAATTAAGGGTAATTAATCTAGATTACCAATTAAGGGTAATTAATCTAGATTACCAATTGAGGGTAATTAATCTAGATTACCAATTAAGGGTAATTAATCTAGATTACCAATTAAGGGTAATTAATATAGATTACCAATTGAGTGTAATTTATCTAGATTACCGACGACTGGTAATTAAGCTAGATTACCGACGACTGGTAATTAAGCTAGATTACCGACGACTGGTAATTAAGCTAGATTACCGACGACTGGTAATTAAGCTAGATTACCGACGACTGGTAATTAAGCTAGATTACCGACGACTGGTAATTAAGCTAGATTGCCGACGACTGGTAATTAAGCTAGATTACCGACGGCTGGTAATTAAGCTAGATTACCGACGGCTGGTAATTAAGCTAGATTACCGACGGCTGGTAATTAAGCTAGATTACCGACGACTGGTAATTAAGCTAGATTACCGACGACTGGTAATTAAGCTAGATTACCGACGACTTTTAATTAAGCTAGATTACCGACGGCTGGTAATTAAGCTAGATTACCGACGGCTGGTAATTAAGCTAGATTACCGACGGCCGGTAATTAAGCTAGATTACCGACGACCGGTAATTAAGCTAGATTACCGACGACCGGTAATTAAGCTAGATTACCGACGGCCGGTAATTAAGCTAGATTACCGACGACCGGTAATTAAGCTAGATTACCGACGACCGGTAATTAAGCTAGATTACCGACGACCGGTAATTAAGCTAGATTACCGACGACCGGTAATTAAGCTAGATTACCGACGACCGGTAATTAAGCTAGATTACCGACGACCGGTAATTAAGCTAGATTACCGACGACCGGTAATTAAGCTAGATTACCGACGACCGGTAATTAAGCTAGATTACCGACGACCGGTAATTAAGCTAGATTACCGACGACCGGTAATTAAGCTAGATTACCGACGACCGGTAATTAAGCTAGATTACCGACGGTCGGTAATTAAGCTAGATTACCGACGGCCGGTAATTAAGCTAGATTACCGACGACTGGTAATTAAGCTAGATTACCGACGACTGGTAATTAAGCTAGATTACCGACGACCAGTAATTAAGCTAGATTACCGACGACCGGTAATTAAGCTAGATTACCGACGACCGGTAATTAAGCTAGATTACCGACGACCAGTAATTAAGCTAGATTACCGACGGCCGATAATTAAGCTAGATTACCGACGGCCGGTAATTAAGCTAGATTACCGACGACTGGTAATTAAGCTAGATTACCGACGACTGGTAATTAAGCTAGATTACCGACGACCAGTAATTAAGCTAGATTACCGACGACCGGTAATTAAGCTAGATTACCGACGACCGGTAATTAAGCTAGATTACCGACGACCGGTAATTAAGCTAGATTACCGACGGCCGGTAATTAAGCTAGATTACCGACGGCCGGTAATTAAGCTAGATTACCGACGACTGGTAATTAAGCTAGATTACCGACGACTGGTAATTAAGCTAGATTACCGACGACCAGTAATTAAGCTAGATTACCGACGACCGGTAATTAAGCTAGATTACCGACGACTGGTAATTAAGCTAGATTACCGAGGACCGGTAATTAAGCTAGATTACCGACGACCGGTAATTAAGCTAGATTACCGACGACCGGTAATAAAGCTAGATTACCGACGACCGGTAATTAAGCTAGATTACCGACGACCGGTAATTAAGCTAGATTACCGACGACCGGTAATTAAGCTAGATTACCGACGACCGGTAATTAAGCTAGATTACCGACGGCCGGTAATTAAGCTAGATTACCGACGGCCGGTAATTAAGCTAGATTACCGACGACTGGTAATTAAGCTAGATTACCGACGACTGGTAATTAAGCTAGATTACCGACGACCGGTAATTAAGCTAGATTACTGACGACCGGTAATTAAGCTAGATTACCGACGACTGGTAATTAAGCTAGATTACCGAGGACCGGTAATTAAGCTAGATTACCGAGGACCGGTAATTAAGCTAGATTACCGAGGACCGCTAATTAAGCTAGAATACCGAGGACCGGTAATTAAGCTAGATTACGGAGGACCGGTAATTAAGCTAGATTACCGACGACTGGTAATTAAGCTAGATTACCGACGACTGGTAATTAAGCTAGATTGCCGACGACTGGTAATTAAGCTAGATTACCGACGGCTGGTAATTAAGCTAGATTACCGACGGCTGGTAATTAAGCTAGATTACCGACGGCTGGTAATTAAGCTAGATTACCGACGACTGGTAATTAAGCTAGATTACCGACGACTGGTAATTAAGCTAGATTACCGACGACTTTTAATTAAGCTAGATTACCGACGGCTGGTAATTAAGCTAGATTACCGACGGCTGGTAATTAAGCTAGATTACCGACGGCCGGTAATTAAGCTAGATTACCGACGACCGGTAATTAAGCTAGATTACCGACGACCGGTAATTAAGCTAGATTACCGACGGCCGGTAATTAAGCTAGATTACCGACGACCGGTAATTAAGCTAGATTACCGACGACCGGTAATTAAGCTAGATTACCGACGACCGGTAATTAAGCTAGATTACCGACGACCGGTAATTAAGCTAGATTACCGACGACCGGTAATTAAGCTAGATTACCGACGACCGGTAATTAAGCTAGATTACCGACGACCGGTAATTAAGCTAGATTACCGACGACCGGTAATTAAGCTAGATTACCGACGACCGGTAATTAAGCTAGATTACCGACGACCGGTAATTAAGCTAGATTACCGACGACCGGTAATTAAGCTAGATTACCGACGGTCGGTAATTAAGCTAGATTACCGACGGCCGGTAATTAAGCTAGATTACCGACGACTGGTAATTAAGCTAGATTACCGACGACTGGTAATTAAGCTAGATTACCGACGACCAGTAATTAAGCTAGATTACCGACGACCGGTAATTAAGCTAGATTACCGACGACCGGTAATTAAGCTAGATTACCGACGACCGGTAATTAAGCTAGATTACCGACGGCCGGTAATTAAGCTAGATTACCGACGGCCGGTAATTAAGCTAGATTACCGACGACTGGTAATTAAGCTAGATTACCGACGACTGGTAATTAAGCTAGATTACCGACGACCAGTAATTAAGCTAGATTACCGACGACCGGTAATTAAGCTAGATTACCGACGACCGGTAATTAAGCTAGATTACCGACGACCGGTAATTAAGCTAGATTACCGACGACCAGTAATTAAGCTAGATTACCGACGGCCGATAATTAAGCTAGATTACCGACGGCCGGTAATTAAGCTAGATTACCGACGACTGGTAATTAAGCTAGATTACCGACGACTGGTAATTAAGCTAGATTACCGACGACCAGTAATTAAGCTAGATTACCGACGACCGGTAATTAAGCTAGATTACCGACGACCGGTAATTAAGCTAGATTACCGACGACCGGTAATTAAGCTAGATTACCGACGGCCGGTAATTAAGCTAGATTACCGACGGCCGGTAATTAAGCTAGATTACCGACGACTGGTAATTAAGCTAGATTACCGACGACTGGTAATTAAGCTAGATTACCGACGACCAGTAATTAAGCTAGATTACCGACGACCGGTAATTAAGCTAGATTACCGACGACTGGTAATTAAGCTAGATTACCGAGGACCGGTAATTAAGCTAGATTACCGACGATCGGTAATTAAGCTAGATTACCGACGACCGGTAATAAAGCTAGATTACCGACGACCGGTAATTAAGCTAGATTACCGACGACCGGTAATTAAGCTAGATTACCGACGACCGGTAATTAAGCTAGATTACCGACGACCGGTAATTAAGCTAGATTACCGACGGCCGGTAATTAAGCTAGATTACCGACGGCCGGTAATTAAGCTAGATTACCGACGACTGGTAATTAAGCTAGATTACCGACGACTGGTAATTAAGCTAGATTACCGACGACCGGTAATTAAGCTAGATTACTGACGACCGGTAATTAAGCTAGATTACCGAGGACCGGTAATTAAGCTAGATTACCGAGGACCGGTAATTAAGCTAGATTACCGAGGACCGCTAATTAAGCTAGAATACCGAGGACCGGTAATTAAGCTAGATTACGGAGGACCGGTAATTAAGCTAGATTACCGACGACTGGTAATTAAGCTAGATTACCGACGACTGGTAATTAAGCTAGATTGCCGACGACTGGTAATTAAGCTAGATTACCGACGGCTGGTAATTAAGCTAGATTACCGACGGCTGGTAATTAAGCTAGATTACCGACGGCTGGTAATTAAGCTAGATTACCGACGACTGGTAATTAAGCTAGATTACCGACGACTGGTAATTAAGCTAGATTACCGACGACTTTTAATTAAGCTGGATTACCGACGGCTGGTAATTAAGCTAGATTACCGACGGCTGGTAATTAAGCTAGATTACCGACGGCCGGTAATTAAGCTAGATTACCGACGACCGGTAATTAAGCTAGATTACCGACGACCGGTAATTAAGCTAGATTACCGACGGCCGGTAATTAAGCTAGATTACCGACGACCGGTAATTAAGCTAGATTACCGACGACCGGTAATTAAGCTAGATTACCGACGACCGGTAATTAAGCTAGATTACCGACGACCGGTAATTAAGCTAGATTACCGACGACCGGTAATTAAGCTAGATTACCGACGACCGGTAATTAAGCTAGATTACCGACGACCGGTAATTAAGCTAGATTACCGACGACCGGTAATTAAGCTAGATTACCGACGACCGGTAATTAAGCTAGATTACCGACGACCGGTAATTAAGCTAGATTACCGACGACCGGTAATTAAGCTAGATTACCGACGGTCGGTAATTAAGCTAGATTACCGACGGCCGGTAATTAAGCTAGATTACCGACGACTGGTAATTAAGCTAGATTACCGACGACTGGTAATTAAGCTAGATTACCGACGACCAGTAATTAAGCTAGATTACCGACGACCGGTAATTAAGCTAGATTACCGACGACCGGTAATTAAGCTAGATTACCGACGACCGGTAATTAAGCTAGATTACCGACGGCCGGTAATTAAGCTAGATTACCGACGGCCGGTAATTAAGCTAGATTACCGACGACTGGTAATTAAGCTAGATTACCGACGACTGGTAATTAAGCTAGATTACCGACGACCAGTAATTAAGCTAGATTACCGACGACCGGTAATTAAGCTAGATTACCGACGACCGGTAATTAAGCTAGATTACCGACGACAGGTAATTAAGCTAGATTACCGACGGCCGGTAATTAAGCTAGATTACCGACGGCCGGTAATTAAGCTAGATTACCGACGACTGGTAATTAAGCTAGATTACCGACGACTGGTAATTAAGCTAGATTACCGACGACCAGTAATTAAGCTAGATTACCGACGACCGGTAATTAAGCTAGATTACCGACGACTGGTAATTAAGCTAGATTACCGAGGACCGGTAATTAAGCTAGATTACCGACGACCGGTAATTAAGCTAGATTACCGACGACCGGTAATAAAGCTAGATTACCGACGACCGGTAATTAAGCTAGATTACCGACGACCGGTAATTAAACTAGATTACCGACGACCGGTAATTAAGCTAGATTACCGACGACCGGTAATTAAGCTAGATTACCGACGGCCGGTAATTAAGCTAGATTACCGACGGCCGGTAATTAAGCTAGATTACCGACGACTGGTAATTAAGCTAGATTACCGACGACTGGTAATTAAGCTAGATTACCGACGACCGGTAATTAAGCTAGATTACTGACGACCGGTAATTAAGCTAGATTACCGACGACTGGTAATTAAGCTAGATTACCGAGGACCGGTAATTAAGCTAGATTACCGAGGACCGGTAATTAAGCTAGATTACCGAGGACCGCTAATTAAGCTAGAATACCGAGGACCGGTAATTAAGCTAGATTACGGAGGACCGGTAATTAAGCTAGATTACCGACGACTGGTAATTAAGCTAGATTACTTACGACTGGTAATTAAGCTGGATTACCGACGACTGGTAATTTAGTCGCAATATTGACGACTAGTAATTTAGTCGTATTACCGACGGCTGGTATTTAAGCTAGATTACCGATGGACGCGCAACGCCCTAGGACTTTTTCTCCCATATTTTCTAAAGAATTTTAATTAATATGAAGACTGAAGTGACAGATATTAATAAAAACTGTCATTGTAGACAAAGACTGGAAAGTGTAAAAGATAAGGTTTGAAAATGAACTGCCTGAAGTAACAGGTATTAAAATTTTCACTTTTCAAGACATCATTATAAAACATCAATTATTTTAAAAAATTCTTATCTTACTTTTTTTCACCAAAATTTCATTTTTCAGCAATATTTACCAAGTATTTTGTCCTCAATAGTAGTTGTCACCTAGAAGGGTTTAAGGGATACTAGCTTGGTACTGGTTTTACTTTCAACTAACATTTGATTCTAGGAGATTCAAAGGGTTTAAGGGATACTAGCTTGGTACTGGTTTTACTTCCGACTAAGATTTGATTCTAGGAGATTCAAATGCTTGGATATCTAAAAATATTTCTCTTGAAGAGTTTAAATTTTTATATTTTAAAATTGAAAATATTGCGAAGCGGAAAATAATATAGGCCTTTTCTTTGTGATTTAGTTATTAGTGTCGAAAAGATCTGTAGATTGATCGTGATCTTTGAGAGCAACACAGCACGTTAATATTTAATACTTTGAAAGCTTTACAATTTATGAATACGTTTTGTAAAGTTTCAATACGGTTTATATTTTGTAAGCTCTCAACGATTTTCTCACGTTATAGGGTCAATTTTCTACCTAATTTTAAATTTTTGATAAAAAATAAAATGTAAAGCCGTAGTATTTTTAAAATAACGCGCATGTTCCTTTTTAAAATACTTTCCCGAAGTAATTTTGGTGAAAAAAAGTAAGATAAGAATTTTTTAAAATAATTGATGTTTTATAATGATGTCTTCAAAAGTGAAAATTTTAATATCTGTTACTTCAGGCAGTTCACTTTCAAACCTTATCTTTTACACTTTCCAGTCTTTGTCTACAATGACAGTTTTTATTAATTAAGCAATGATCTCCTACACTGTTAGAAAAAAAGGTGTTTCATGGGTGTTCGGAAATACTTTGAGATGTTTATACACTCTTTTTCGAGTGTTTTTTTACTGAGATGGTGTTTTCTCCGTAAAAAGGTGCTAGTTGACTCTTTTTAGGTATTTTTTAAGGAAATTGTGATTCACTGGTACGTAGACACACCTTTAGGTGTTAATTGACCCTTATTAAATTGTTTTTTAAACGGAAATAGTGTTTTTAATATAAATCTGTTCGAATGGTGCGAATAAACACCTTTGGGCTTTACTTTACACATTTTAGCTGATATGGTGTTTTTTTTAAGTGAAAGGTTATTGATATGAGCTTAGAGGGAAATAATCTACTAATTCTACCTGCATAGTGAAGCATCCTAAAAATAACCCAAAGGTTTTAAAAATCTAAATTATTTAACATTTCTTAGCACTAGCTTATTCTAATATTTGAAGGAAGTTATACTTAGTTTGATTTTTCAATCATTGGAAAATAATTCTCGAAGAATTTAATATGCTGGAATGTCTAGGAATTAGAGTAATTCATAAAATTATCACTTAAATTTCCCCTTGACACAGGTTTTTATCTCTCCGAGTGACGATGACGTCACGGAGAGGTATTACACTGGACGTATCTGTGTATCTGAGATGAAACAAAGCTTTATAGCTACACAACTACTAAAAGAATCGTAATACCGAAAAATATTTAAAATATTTCCATTTAATATTCTGCAAAAAGAAATGTTCTCGTTTTGTAAGAGATCTTATCATCCTACTCGCTTTATATTAACTTTGATATGCGTGTTGTGTCTCGATTCAGATGCAATCTTCATTACTCGTTCTATATAAACTCTGTTTTTTGTCATTCCAAAGAAAGAAGTTTATCTGAAATAATTAAATAAATATAATTGATATTAATTATTTTAATCGTCATTATTTTACGTTAATTATAATTAGGTCGGTTTAAGAAATTTAATTCCTAAAATAATTTTAAACATATAGCTATCTATAAAGTTATACTTCTAGGAAACACCTATATCAGAACTTTTGTAAATTTTGGGTGTATAAGGTGATTGATTCACACTAAGAGATAAGAAATGCGCAATTGCGTGAACCTTGGTGGAAGCTCTGCCATTAGGAGGCTAGACGTTTCTCATGTCTCACGTGTGGCGTATGTGGTGTACGAAAGACTAGTGCATGGTGATGTTGTTCGAAACCATTAAACACCGGTTAGCATTGGATGAAACAATTGGTTGTTAGACAGCAGATGAAGGTGTAACGGATAGTTAGTGATTGATGTTAAATAAGATGGATATAGCAACGAAGTAACATTTTCCGAATTTTTGTATACTGCGAACGCGTTCCGGAAATTGCGAAGACGTTTGCTTCGATTTGCCAACTGCGAACGCGTGACAGACAGACACACAGACACGTCCAGTCACTCGGAGAGAGGTAAAAATTCTACTTCATTACGCTATCGCCACACTTGCTTTTCTAATGGTATATACCACATACAAGCTAATCTGTACTTATTGTCTTCTGACAACACCATCATATAGTCTTCTGTGTATACCACATACACGCCAAACTGAAACATTGGCTTCTACTCCATTAACATCGTTGGGATTAAGATGTACGCGCGATCGGCTTAAGTTAAGAGAAACGACCAGCCTCCCAATGGCAGGGCTTCGACCAAAGGTTGACGCAATAGCGCTTATTCCTACCATTTGTGAATCAATCGCCTTATATACCCTAAATTTCCAAAAATTGTGTAAACGGTTTACGCTAGAAGTCAAACTTCAACAATAGCTATGTTTAAAATCATTTTAAGAATAACGTTCTTAAAACCACTTAACTAGAATTAAGGTAAAATACTGACGATTAAAAAAACTAATATCATTTATATTTATATAAATATTTAAGATAAGTTTCTTTCTTCGGAACGACACAAGTGAAAGTTGATATAGAACGAGTAATGAAGATTGCCTCTGAGTCGAAACACTACACGCATATCAAAGTTAATATAAAGCGAGTAGGATAAAATTATCTCTTACAAAACCATAACATTTTCTTATTGTAGAATATTAAATGAAAATATGTTAAGTATGTTTCGGCATTACGATTCATTAAGTAGTTTTGTAGCTATAAAGTTCTGTTTCATTTCAATATTCCAAGAAGAACTTTTATATTAATATATCAAATTTGGTGTTTACTTTTTAATTCAGCTTTACTACATTTATATACAGGTTAAACTTGAAATTTAACTTTCCTAGTTTCACTAAATGTTACATCGAAATGTTTTGGTAAGCGTTGTTCGGATTGGTTCCTTGAATTCGTGTGTCTTTGAGGAGGTCTTGACGGTTCACAGTGAGCCGAAAATTAAATACACATTTAAATGATGTAAATCAGGTCCTTAAATAGAACTATTGAGAATATACAGTAAAGGATAAAGTAACCATTTCACACGCATATCAATTCTTACACGGTTGAATAAGGCTTACAGCAGAAAAACGTTTACCCTTAATCCACTGGATTTGAGCAGCTATTTTGATAGACTAATCTATGGTAACTCATGTGTTTTGAAAAAAATAATTTCAAAAAACACCTTTTACAGAGTCTATAGACACCTTTCTGGTATAATTATAATCCTCTATTAAGGGTGATGGTTTAAACGTAACACGAATTAAAAAGCACCAACGTCGATGGAATTTAAAAACACCAAATTAGTCTCAAAAAGACCTTTTTTTAAAGGGTTTATTAACACTTTTTCTGGTATTAATATACACCTCTATTCGAAGTGATTAAAACACCTCACAGGATATAAAAAGCACCTTCAGATAAGGTATTATTTCGCACCGTTTTGAAAGGTGCGTATTGACATCCTCTCGAATGGTGCTTTTAAACACCAATAGGGGTGCTGCTGGGGATGCATTAGGAAACACCTCTAAAGGTGTCAAACAGTTCCATTTTTTTTAACAGTGTGGGTAGACAATCCGACAATGTTTTTAGATTGTACTGAAACGCACCTCCAAATAGTGTCGCAGCTGCGCGTAGTACATATATAATTTAGTTGTCCAAGGGCAGGTACATCTTTTTGCGGACCGTCACAGTGAGGGCAATGGAGCTGCTTCAGGCTCGACGGAAAACTCACGATACAGGCCCTAAGTTATTTACCGCAAAATTTTGCAACAAAATACATACGAATATTATTATATATCAAAAGAAATAATACTTACATTTTGAATAAAGTATTTCACTACAACTGTATACGTCAGATTATCAAGAAACTATTATTTGTACTATTTAAAGTCGAGATCAAAGCGATGCTTTCTTGAGGCCAAACCCAAGCCTTATATATACTAGAGCAACTATCGCGCTAGCAAGGATGATGAGGGGAGGAGGATGCGAAATCTGAGATAAATAGGCTCGCAAACTGCGGAAAGGCTCAGGTTTGGTGGGACGTCAAAAACATGAATAATTGGTTCGGTTGGCTCTTTTTGGTTTTTGTTTTGTGGTCTTTAGGCCTGCGAAACGAATTGATCTGACCATCGTTGTTTGTCCACTTAATTTTGTGTTTATCTACTCGATATGTAAATTCCCCTCCAAATAGATACTGAAGAGGTCAATCGAAGACAATTTTTAATTTCGAATTTTTTCTTAATATTTAAGTGCATCAGTAAATACGAAATGAAACTTAATTAATCAAATAGTTAAGATAATAAACGTTTGACATTAGGAAGGTATAAAATGCCATAAAATTTCTTCAAATATACCTTATTCTTAATATACGGCGTTTATATAGATATTTCTCTTCGGATCATAAAATGGACATTATTAAGCTTAAGTTCCATTGCGCCAAATCCCAATCAACTGTACCCAATCCCATTCGACCGAAAAATCCGCACTTTGGCGGATTTATGATTCTGTTCAATGGGACAACCCCATTGCACCGAAAAACCCGCACTTCGGGTTTTTCCCGATAGAATTTAAATAAATAAAATCCCGGGAACGCAAAGATTTTATCTTTGCTGGCAAAAATTAAATTAACTGAAAACAATTTAAGGCTTACGTAAAATGAACACTAGATCCAAACATTTTCTAAATAATTAATTTAAAACTAAGGATTGTAAGAACCTAATAGTAATAAATCTGCATAATATGGCTTAATAAAACCAATTGCTAATATATATTTTTTTTGCTACTATATATTCATTTTTTGCTAATGTATATTTATTTATTAATGTTATATTCATCATGAAAATACTTTAAGCCGTTTTAATATAATTGAAGTGTATAACCGGTCCAAAGAGGAAGATACGTCTTCCTAACCAAACCTAACCTAACAGTAATTTTTTTTGGAAAACGCATATTTTTTGAGAAGTCAATGAAGATAAACATCAATATTTGGAAAAGGCGTAACATTGTCAAGTGATTTATAAAATATTACTAACCTAGCTTAACCAAATAGTGGCGTTTCCAAGTCAGTAAAATTTTATTTAAAACGCTTTCATTAAAAAACGACATCATTAGAAATTAAACTACATAGCATTTTTGGGGTCGCATAGAGTCGTTTGAATTGTAAATACCAAACCCGCCGTTGGGCTAAATTCATTAAAAACATTGGCGGGATTCGGTCTAATGGAATTCTGCGCAATGGGAAGATACATATTAGCTTTAATCAGTTTTTTACAAATCCTTTATTTTTATAATCGTTTAATCGATTATATCGTAAAGATTTTTTTAAAAATTCAATCGTATTTACGCCAAATTACTCCGCGATTCGCTAGAAAATGCGGCGTTAAAATTTATGCTAATTTTTATTGCCTAAAATGACCACATTCTGGTATTGTCCCGAACATTATATTATGAAGGGACAAGAATACCACAAATACCATTTTGTCAATCAGGACAATTTCAATAAACCCGCCTTCGCGTTCACAGAACTCTGTCAACGTTTACGTTTCGCGGAAAAGTAGTTTGTTAACCGATCGCAGACATGAACAATGAAATGAACATTAAGTTATCTTTGCGAGAACTAAAAAATCGAAAATGGAATGATCGTTTAAAAAATATATTTTTTCACGACAACAGAGAATTAGGGCTACTGGCGATATCTCTAAAGCAGAAAGGAGTCTACCCATTCAACCGAATACCAATGGAACGAATCCCATTCGTCCGAAAATTTCTAGCCAGAATTTTAAAATCTAGCCCAATGGCGGTTTTTAATTAAAAGGCAATATTTTCTCATTCAATCGAATCCCATTGGAACGAATTCCTTTCAACCGAAAGTTCCAAGCTAGTATATTAGTTTATTTGATTTCGAAGTGGTCTGCGTCCCACCGTGGTCTAGTGGTAAAGCGTCGGATCGTCACGCAGTAAATCTTCGTTCGAATCTCCATCAGGAAGGTGAGTTTACTAAAATCGAAATATTCTACCCCCAAAAGAAACCCGATTGTAACATGTTGCGCCCCAGAAAACCCATTACTCACCCCCAATTGACGTGAAACCTCATGATGGCGTGTAATCTCATGTCAAACACTTGAGATAAGGTTATCTACTCCCGTTGGCGTGGCCTATCTTATTTTTCGAAGGAAATATTAAATGCATGGTCTCACTGATATCGATTATGACATTTGAAATCAATGTCACGTGTGCGGGGAGTTAGGCTTAAAACTAGATGTCACAGTGTATTATAACCGGAGTAGGCGGGAAGTATGAAAGTGGGTGGTAAAAAGAGAGTGCAGTTTTCGGATACGACAGTGCACCTGATTTCTCATGAGGACAGGAGAAACCATGAATTTCGCAACCTACAATGTTTTAGAATGCAAATAAAATGTAAATACGAGGACATATTAACTCCGATATTGAAGTTGAAAATTGAACGCATCGCTAAGCCTTGTCATGGCTTGGGGTTTTTAACGCCATGTTGACCCTACATGGTAGAACATCACGATAAGTCATCTTAAAGAACGTCATGTTGGCGTGATTAGAATCCGATCGTCTCGCGTTAAGATCCTATAAAAGACGCGGTAGTTTAAAAGATAAGTCATTTTGCGACACTTCTAGCTTTTCACCCCAGCTAACGATATCCACGTGTCATCACTTAGAAATGGACTCAGTCAAATTATAAGTATACTCTTAACAATATAGTTAACCCTTGCATGTGCATTTGTACCCAGACTTATAATCAGAGTATCCGGTTAATTTTTAAACCAACAGGAACGAATCAATAGCGTTCTCTGAAACTGACAATACGCCGAACACACCTTCCTGCCCTATCTGCTGTAGTGAGGATGGTAGAATGAATTCATCCATTACTTTAGAAGCCTTCGTTAGACGAAACAACTTAAGACGAATTGAAAAATTTGCTGCTATCGGATGGGATAAAGATCACGGAAAATCCGAAAGGACTACAGATCCCGAAACGGGCGAATTACTAATAAACCCCACACCGAATGAAGTCTATAATGTAGCCGATGGTGAAGGCTATATATTACAATACGTTAATGGCCCTAATATAAATTTTGGTTCGAAACACTTAGCGATGTACAGATTACTAACTTCTACAATGCAACTACCCGCAGGGTCATTAGTAGGGTCTTCGTGCCGGTCCCAAAACATACAGTGGAAGGCAGGGAGGATTGAGGATTGAGGATTACAAGATGGCGGGTGAGAAAACGTAAACCTTTTGATTGACTCACCCCTCTCTCAGACCTGCAAGTGGGCGTTTTTGATTGACTCACCCCTCTCATCCCCGCACCTGCAAGGGGTGTTTTTGATTGACAGGTCAATGAAGCGTGTTCGATTCTCGGATGTAGAAGTACATACCTTGGAGTATGAAGATAGGGTGAATTATGATTTAAGAAATAAACAGTATTTTAATATGTTAATTAGATTAAAATTTGAACCATTAATTTCTCCCGTATTAATCAAATGGTTAAGGGGGTATGAAACTCCAGATGACGTTGGGGGAAAATAAAGAACCCCCGTAAAACCCAGCTCTACCGATTATTCTAGATCACTCTAGAAAAAGTAAAATGCGCCCCGTAAAACCCAGGTTAACGTTGTTTAAGGTCATGACGTAAAATGTACAGTCAAAGTTGTAGATTGTTCGAGAATAATCTTCCCGAAAAAACCCACGGCGCAAACACCAATAATGTACAGTCAAAGCTAGGATGATGATCTTATTAAATAGTATAAATAGCCAGGACCCTGAGTTAAACCACCATTACAATCTCACTCAAGCTCGACGAGGAAGGAAGGAACAGCCACCAAGTACAATGTAAGTATAGTTTTTGTGGACTTGTTATTTTTAAAGCTATAGTTTGGATGTAAAACTTAGATTTCTCCATTCGACAGAATGTGTGCCATAGTGCTATTTCCCCTATCAGATGAGAAAGTAATTGAGGTTACCCCGAAGTTAGACGTACGACTAGGGTTCAAAGAAAGTTCAACGGGACTAATTTTACAAGAGTCTGAATTCCATGAGCTATACAACAGGAAGGATGAAATATTCAAGTTCTTCGAAACCGACGACGCCCCAGAGACATCATGGTTTTTTACCGGTTCCGAAACGAAGCGTGTGGAGTTGCGAACATATCGAGACCGTAAGATTATAGACATCAGGAAACTATACCCTGGAACAGGCTCTATGTACGGCAAGTTCTTCCCAACAAAGAAGGGATTCGCCGTTGGACATTACCTTACCAAGACGTTAATGGATACGTATAAAGACGTAGTCACATTGCTTAACGAGGCGAATCGGGTGCGCACATTATTAAGAAAATGTATTGTAGAACAATTGAAATCAAACATCCGTAAATGTTGCTATGGATGTAGTATTGACCACCCCTCCCAAACCCAACACGATTGTTTAAATGGATGGGAAATGCGTGTTTCTATGAACTTTGACACCGCGATAAGTAACTTGGATTATGTTCAAATTAAGAAGATATTTACCTTAAGCACTTTTCTAAGTGACGAATTTTGTAAGTCAATGATTGGTCAAATCGTATGTAATGCCAAAGAATATTTGTAAATAAAATCAACTTGATTCTTAAAAAGTGATTCATTCCTTAAAATGGACTTCTGCTTACAACACCCATTTAATGGTCTCATAGCCGGGGTGACACAATCGGGAAAATCATACTTTGTAGCTAACCTTATAAGGCATAAAGATATATGTATATCACCCTCTCCAGATAGGATAATATGGTGTTACACTGAATATCAACCGAAATTATTTAATTCGGTATTAGATCACACGCCTACCGTGGAATTTCACGAAGGTATATTAAATGTGAATATATTAGACCCCAATATCAAGAATTTTGTTATACTTGATGATTTACTTTGTGAAATATCTAATAACAAGGATGTAACTAATTTGTTCATACGGGGCTCGCACCATAAAAACACCTATGTTGTTATTTTGATGCAAAATTTATATTACCCCGGGAAGGAAATTAGAACATTAAATTTAAATGCCCACTACTTGATAATATTCAAATCTCCTCGAGGTAAATCGGCTATATTTCATTTAGCCAAACAGATTTGTCCCACCAATAGTAAATACGTTATCGACGCGTTCCATCAGGCAATTGCTAGAGATTTTGGGTATTTATGGGTGGATTTAAAGCCAACGACGTCAGATGATCATAGACTACGGACGGGACTCATACCGGGCGAAGAAGCCGCAGTCTATATTCCAGAATGAAAAGAGTGCATACGCATCAACATTTCTTAAAGTATCTGACTACTTGTAATGCGTGTCAGAGAAAATACGCTATCAAACACGCTAGTAATGACTCTATCAAGGCTATAGTGGAATGTTGTATAAATGTCCTACGCGGTAACGTGAAGTTATCAGATGACCAGAAGAAACGATTGAAGAAGCACTGTCTAATGTTACGGAAGTTATCTAAACAAAGTACTGTAGCAAAACGAAAAAAGATCCTTATTCAAAAAGGTGGATTTTTACCTCATTTTTTAGCACCTCTCTTATCATTTGTTAGCAGTGCTGCCGGTGCAGCTATAAGCAGAGCAATTAAAAATGGCTAGAAAGATGATTTTGGTACCTGAAGAGGTTTACCGCCGATTAAACTCGCAACCTAAAGTTGAACATAGTGAAAATTTGGATACGAAGACTGTTTTGGTAGACAACAAATTGAACCAGACGCAAAAAGTTAACATGTACAATCATTTACTAACGAGTGCTATTAACAAAAGAAAAAAGAAGAAACCTGTTAAACAACTGAAAAAGAAAGATTGGTATTCTGAAATAGCCATAACAATACCAGATTCACACCTCAAACCAGCCGTTGCCTTGTACAAGTGGATTGATATCAACTCCAAGATTAATTGGTCTCCTAACGGGGAACTTATATATAGGGGACAACCAATCGTCGGGTCGAATATTATGGATATTTTACACGAATCCGTTAAAGGTTATAAAAGTAAACCGAAACACAATGTCGTTGGAATAAATCAGTTTTACGAAATGTTAATAAAAGAAAATGTACCAAAAACTATCGTGAGAAACAAATTCGCATTTGGAAACTCTACGAGTGTTGTACCAAATACCTATCTCGATGTATCTAAAAGCGAATTACCGAAAATTGATTATTATCCCCCAACCCCGGATTCCCACTTCGGTGATGGTCTCCACACCTGTATAAACTTGAAATAAAAAGAATATATATCAATATCACGTTTCATTTCTTTCACAAATTACTTACACGTTATCATGGAAGGATGTAACGACCCTTCTCCCACAGGGCTTCTAGCCTCCCTGTCCGTTTCATTTTTAAATAATCCCAAAGTTATTACGGCGCTTTTGATATTATTTCTTATTATAATTATCGAGTTATCTGATTTCGCTTATTGGTATACTCAAAAAAACCTTAAACTGCACGACTAATGGATAAACTAGAAGAAATATACTTCAATGAAAAAGATCCGGGGAGCTTCGGAGGTGTACAAGGACTATATAGGGCTGCGAGGGAAAAGGGGATTAACGTTTCCTTAAATGATGTTATTGAGTTCCTACAACGTCAAGATACGTATACGCTGCACAAACCCGCGAGGCACAACTTCAGAAGGAACAAGACTATTGCGTACGGTATAGATGAACAATGGCAACTTGATCTGGCAGACATGCAAAACATTAAGCGTCTTAATGACGGATATAGATTTCTACTGTGCTGTATTGACGTATTCAGTAAATTTGCTTTCGCCGTCGCTATTAAAGACAAGAAAGGGCCTACAATGGTTGCGGCGTTTAGATCGGTTTTAGAGTCTGGTAGAAAACCCAAGATTGTTCAGTCGGATCATGGGAATGAATTTCTAAATAAAGAACTGCAAAGTGAATTGAAACGTTTGGACATCAAGTTTTTCGCCACGCACTCGGAAGTGAAATGTAGTATCGTTGAACGATTTAATCGAACCTTGATGGAGCGAATGTACCGCTATTTTACGCAAAACGACACCTACAAATACATTGACGTATTACCCGACTTATTGGAATCGTATAATAACAACTACCACAAATCAATTAAATGCAAACCCACTGAAGTGGCAGAGGAAAATTCGAAAGAAATCTGGTTAAATTTGTACGGAAAAGTAAACTTTTCGCCGCCAGTTTCATACCCCTTTGAAATTGATGATTTAGTCAGAATAAGCAAAAATAAAAGAACGTTTGAAAAAGAGTATTTGGCCAATTATTCCGAAGAACTATTCAAAGTAACAGAACGAATCCCGAGAGATCCACCCGTATATAAACTGAAGGATTTGAACTCCGAGCTCATTTCCGGTGTGTTCTACAAAGAGGAAATACAGAGAGTTGGCAAGGACCTAGAAAACTGTAAATTTAAAATTGAAAAAGTATTACGAAAACGTAAAAAACCCGACGGTACTAAAGAACTGCTCGTACGGTGGAGAGGGTATTGTTCCGAATTTGATTCCTGGGTGCAAGAAATCGACGTAAAATGAGTTTCTACATCACACTACCCTCTGATTCTTCAACGCAATATTTCAAAGGAAATACTATAAGCAAGTTCAGAACGTATCTACCAGAATCTATGTTGCTCTGGCTAAAATAAGCTATCCCAGAACATGGAATAATGTAAAAAGGGAGTGCATAGTTCGCATTTGGGATAAATCGTTCGAAGGTGTTGTTTCGGATGAATTCCCAGAGGAAGGTTCCGGTTTAGGTGAATCTGAAGAGATAATTAACGGAGTGAATGAAAACCGGGATATAGCCATAGTTATACCTCCCGGATATTACGGTTCTGTAGAGGAATTACTCGAAATATAGTCAATCGACGATGCTGGTGCTACTGAAAAAATAAAATCTAGGGTTGAGTTCTCATACAACAAACCAAATCGACGGGTGATGGTTGAGGTAAAAGGGACGAACCAACTTTATATCCCAAGCGAAATTGCCGTTATATTGGGGTTCACTAGGAAACCAAAGAACGACGTTACCGTGGTCACTTCCATGACAGCCCCATTCAGTTGCGAGATTGATGCTGGAATGCACTCCTTATTCGTATACTCTGATATAATTCAGTCTCGATCAGTAGGAGACTCTGACGTCCCTCTCTTAAGAATTATAAGTATCAACGGGAAGGATGGAGACACGGTGGAAAAAGAGTTTGCTAAACCTCATTATATGCCCATCGCGAAAAACAAGTTCCAGACAATTGAAATAAACATTATGAGTGAAATGAGTGAACCGGTAAAGTTCGAACGTGGGAAAGTTCACGTCACTCTACATTTCAGGCCCCGAAGAACTTGGCACTTGTTATAAGAACTACGTTGAATTCAATCTCCGCCCCATTTATGACGTGATTGTCAAAGTGTAAGGATGTCTCCATATAATACGGGTCACGTTTCTGTTAAGGATTATGAGGACTATTATCTAAATCAAATTGGACATGGATCCATCCCAGTATATAGAGGTTTGGCCGTGCAACGTGGTTACGGCTTGGGGTCAATTATCTCGTCGGCGTTCAGATCAGCTATGCCATTACTTAAAAGGGGTGCCACGTTCCTAGGTCGAAAGTTTTTAAACACTGGCGCGAAAATTGCGACGGATTATACAAGCGGTGTACCCATTAAACAATCACTGAGAACTAGGGGTAAAGAAGCGGGTAAAGAAACATTGAGAAGGGCGGCCGAAGAAGTGACCAAGCTAACTGGAAACGGACGTAAAAGGAAACGCAAAGTGTCACCCATCATCAGTTCTGTTCGAGCTAAGAAGAAGAGAAGGTCGTCATCTTTACACCCGGATATATTTTCATAATGTCGCTCGCACACCCAAACTCTATGAACTGCGTCAGCTCGGAACTAAATGTTTTTCACGTACCCTATACCCAAACTGGGATAACAGGAAGTCAATGGGTGGAGTATAACTCTACCTCCAACGTAGATGAAAATCAGGCTATTATATTTCCCGTCACCGGGAACTCCGAGTCATACATGGACTTGAAAAACACGCTCCTGCATTTACAAGTAAAAGTGGTTAAAGCGGATGCGTCTCTACCTAAAGCCGCTGTGTACGATGCGAATGGTGATATAACTACTCAGGCGGATAAAGTTGGACCCGAAAACATATTCCTCTCCAGTTTTTTTAGTGAACTACACGTATCATTGAATGATAGATCAGTTACATCATGTCCTCAACAATACGCATTCAAGAGCATGATTCAAACGCTATTGACATTTGGTGGTCCAGCGAAAAAGAGTTTTTTGACCGGGGCACTATTCTACAAAGATACGGCGGGACATTTTGACGACTTTTTCGAAAATGATGGGTTTGAGAAACGGAGTAAATTTGCCCAAAATGGGGTTATAGACTTGATTGGTGTCGTACACGCCGATATATGTCAGCAAAATCGCTTCATCCCCAATCTGGTCGATGTGAATTTTAAATTTATCAAAAGTCCCAACGAATTCTGCTTACATGCGGATGGAATTAAAGCGAAAGTTATATTTACCCACGCTTCGTTATTCATAAGAAGAGTTAAACTAACCCCCGAGATTATGATATCACACGCCAAAACCCTGGAATTGGCCACGATGAAATACCCCATAATACGTACGGAATGTAATACGTTTTCCATATCTCAAGGAAGTAAAATAGCAGTCAAAGACAATTTATTTAGCGGTCAACAACCGAATAAAGTTGTAATTGTATTTGTAGACCAGAACGCCTTTTTGGGTGATTATAAAAAGTCGCCTTTTAATTTTAAAAATGAAGCGGTGACTCAAATCACCTAATCCGTTGATGGGGTTAGCGTAACCCATAAACCCTTAAACCCCAACTTTAAGGATAACTTATGTATGAGATCGTACGCCAATCTCTTTCCTCAAACCGGACAATGGAATATCGACGAGGGTAATTTCATTGACCGTGACGAGTTCCCCAATGGTAATGCTCTTTTCGTATTCGACTTGACCCCCGACCTGGATGGTAGTTCGACTGAAAGTTTCAACTTTATAAAGAACGGTAGTGTCCGATTGGAGTTAATATTTCCCTAAGCGCTACCGGCTACAATTGCCGTCGTTTACTATTCCGAATTCCAATCTTTGATTGAAATTGACAAAAACCGAGCCGTTTTATTCGATCAAAGCTCATAAGGGACTCTCGACAACTTGAGAGAATATTAAGGCGCGACCCATACGCTAAAAATCTGTTTAGGGGTATTTTTCCGGCGGATAAACTACCACTAACTGTTAAAACGTTTCCCTCTCTGTACATTGTGAACACTGATACGTCTAAAGGGAAAGGCCAACATTGGACTGTTATATACATTTCGAGGAAAAAGAATACTGAATTCTTTGAAAGCTATGGAAATCCTCCGGATTTATTTAAATTTAATGATTTTGTAGACCGAAACAGCCTAACTGTTACGTTTAATTCACGCCAACTACAGGGTGAATTAAGTCAAACCTGTGGTGGGTATTGTGTCTATTTCTCGTTGTATAGATGTAGGGGAGTTAAAATGTTTGATATAATAAAACTATTTTCTAAAAACAAAAATGTTAATGATAATATGATTTCTGAATATATGTATAAGAATGACTCAATAAATTTGTCATAATTTTTTCTTTTTATTTTGCGTTTTTGTGCCCGTGGGCGAGTGTTGAAATGCCGTCATTTAAAATATGACGCTTGTCGTCACATGGGTTTAAACAGAGTTTTGTTTGTCTTATAGTTTTAACAATGTGCTTCTCACTAACGATTCTAACCGTCTCCGCGGTGGTCAGCTCGCGATTTAAAAGACACTCACGGTAATGCGCGTGCCGGACGCGTTTCCGCACGACGCGCTTGCAGACTCCCTTACACGTCTTCTTCTCTCCCTTGGCCGACAGGATACTATACATTTTGGGTCTAAGCCCACAAAACTCCATGATCGGAGTACCGTCCAATTCATCTTTGAATTTACCCAGTCTTTTCTTGTTAGTATCGCTGTGAAGTGGATGGTCACGTGGATACCCCGAGAAGTCATACAGTTCAGCCCGAGTGGCGAAGTCCGCGTACAGATCTTTAGTCTCGATGTGATAGGTGAGACTGTCTGTAAATAAACGGTTTGTTAGCATGGAAACAAATAACATATAAAACATAGGACACAAATAACATATGATAAACATACCAGTATCGGTGAAAAGGAGTTTCGCTCTATCCCCGTATTGTGCCCGAATTTCATCGTAATGAAATCGGTACATCAATAACTTTGACAAGTCCAAGATGACGAACCCTGTATATATAGGTCGGTTCAACACCAACTTCTTGTTCGTCGAATGAATCCCAACCAGTTCATTGTGAAAAACCGTGAATTTTTCAAAGGCGGGAGAACTGGCCTTTTTGACCGCCTTTTCCCGAGTGGTTACTAGCTTGAAATCCTGTCGATTTCTCAGGTTTTCCATGGTTTTTCCTGAAAAACAAGAGAAAAAAATATATTTTTATTAGTCTACTTATTATTGTTATTATTTATTAATTGCATACCAAATACTGCGTTGTTCATTAGTTTGAAAAGATCTTTCTCGAAGTCGTCTGTGGCCAATTTCCTTTTTTCAGTGTTGAAATCGATGTACTCCTTTAGCCAAGCACCTTGCTCAAACTTTAAGATCCGGTGGATTTTGGTGATTTTTAACCCTTTCGATACGTAATACTTCAAATTTCGATAATGCACCACGTATCTCTCCTTGTTGAATAGATTCGGGACTAATTTTGGTAAAGATTCCTTAATTTTTATATTCAAGGATGTCATCTGGTTCTTGGAATATTCCGAGAGCATCTGAGGTTTTATCGTCATAGATTCCGGAGCCAGCGGATAACAGTTATGTTCATTGTGGAGTGATTCGGGGTATTCTAAATCCACTTCTACTATATAACCCTCCGGTGAAGTATCCGTACACCCCAAAACGTCACGTTCGGAATCCGCCGTGGGATTAACCCATTTGAAGTTCTTCATTGGTAACGCGTCGCACATGACCGTCCCGTAGAGGTTATTGCAATCTGTTGATATGATACGTTAGTCGTTTTCTTCGATAATAGATTAATTAAAATACGTACCAAGATAACATATGTATCCTTCTGGTTTTGAACCATCATATCCATCTATATATTTATTATTGGCCTCTGCAAGTCGGTGACTTATCATTGAAACTCCTCCTCGAATTCCTTTTTCAATGAAGAGGTGTATATCTTCGTCCAAATGTAGATCTAACCGCACCTTTGTAATGTGTAGAGCCGCTTGCCAAGCATAACCGGGACCGGTATAGGAGTGAGCCGGATCAAGGTGGTAGTACCTCATGCACATTTTCCTGAAGTTCTGGAAGACATCGGCCAAAGGTAGGGTGTCAGACAAGACGTAAAAGTTGTGGTACTCCCCTGTAAAGATATGGTTTAGTTATTTTATGTAATCTTCTCTAACAAAATATATATTTACCTAAATCATGAATATTAAATGCTCGCCACACGTTTTGTGCTTGGGTGTAATCTTCTTGGCTCAGGGGTTCGTCTGTTAAATCGTTGTGGAAACAGTCTATTGGGGGTAGTTGTTTCTCAAGGAAGCGCTCCTCTGAATCCATGTACGAGTATGGATACACCCCCTTTCGAACCAGAAATGACACCTCCGTTGGGTTGAAAACGGAGTTCAACAAAGGGAATTTAGTTTGTCCCCCTTTCGCTACGTTGGAAACTAAGGTTTCGAGGGATGCGGGAAGGAAACGAATGCTGTCGATGAATCGAAGGCTACCGAGGGAGAATGAAATATAAGTCTCGCTATTGGATGCGATACAGTCAATCTTCTTTTCTTTAATAATGGCGATATGTTGCATTATAAGATGCGCGTCATATCTATGGATGGAAATTGTTGTATATAGAGAAACCAATCACACAATTAACAACAGAAAATTAAAAAAAAATACCTGCTAAGATTGTGCATAACGACTGGTATAAATTTAGGCGCTTTTAGCTTGAGGTTACATGCTTGACATGCGCTCCCCCTATATGCGCTTGTATAGTGGTCGTGATCACGTGTTTTCACAGATCGTTCTGTGTATGGTTCCTCGCAAACGTAGCAACAAGTGGATGCTAGAAAGGTCGCCTCCTCATCTGGTGTTAGTTGCATCGGGATGTTCACTTTCAATTTTTCAGCTATAACGTCTGATTCGTCCAAGAGCATTTTTAGAAATTTGATGGCTCCATCATCACCTCTATACGTCTCATGTTTGACGCGATTCCCTGAAAAAAACTATGTGTTAGATAAACCGAAGTATGTTTATCGAATTTTCACCTAACCTGTTGGACCGATGATAACATATGAAAATCCACATGTTTTATGCAAAGCCAAGGTCGTTGTCGATGATAGTGACGTGTCAGGTAAACATGTTGAGACTTTTGAAAGTAAGGACTCAAAGTCCGCAACGATAATATGGAACCTGTAAAAGAATAATAGTTGTACACACAAACCCATAATTATATAAATAGCTAATCAAAGAAAAATAAATACCATTTGATTCCATCCGAAGTTTTTGAATCTTAAAATTGGTTCGTAGTGTGGCATAATCACGCGTTGTGGATCATGAACATTACACTCACGCACGTGTTCTTCGTGGGTACGAATTGACGCGCTTCGTTTTAAACACCGACGACAGTAAAATGCCTGATGCGCGTGTTTGGTGAAACCACTGAGAAGGCGACATAGGTTGTGAATCAAAACAAAATGTTTTGATTCCCCGTTTGACACCAAGAGCAAATCAACTTCCCTATCTTTGGGAACTTGTCTTTTACTCACATAACGTGGGAAGTACCCCTTTTCATATGCGCAAATATTTATAGACAAATTGTTTACTTCCTCAAAACGTTTAAGTTTAAACGAATCTAGTTCAAATGGGAATGTAATTCCACACAAGTTTAGTTCATTCTCGTACTGTTGATAATGGGTTATACGAGATGGGTTGCATACAACTGGGTGGATTTTAGCAATAATCGACCATAAAAAACACTTATTGTCCCGTATATCTTCCGGTTTAACGTTCACGGTAGCCCTTTTGTTTTCAATTACAGACGGTAATTGGAAATACGTTCCACCTACTAGCGGTAGGTATTGGATAATATTAATTTGAATGTATAAAATACGGTCAATCTCCCAACCACTCCCCTTAGACTCGAATGCATTCATACTTTCGGCTATTTTATCCCGACTGGCGTTGACCTGTCGCGGAATAACTTCTGGTGATATAGTGGCGTGTGTAAACCCCCGAAAGTACGGACTAATTTCAGTCACAGCGCCCGTGTTCCCTAACTC
This sequence comes from Phalangium opilio, assembly GCF_054372755.1. NCBI lineage: Eukaryota > Metazoa > Arthropoda > Arachnida > Opiliones > Phalangiidae > Phalangium > Phalangium opilio. The sequence continues at coordinate 1,122,325 of NW_028324203.1, forward strand.
ACGCGTGTATCTCGCATGTACAACAAGGTACCATTTAATACCTTTCTTCTCACTCAGTTTGTTTCTTACGTAAGCCTCTAGCTTTCCTCTTTGTTCATTTATAAACAAAATAGGGTCCGTTACTCCATCAGGTGCAGTGATTCGAGCCGAAAGAATCGCGTCATGGAGCGCGTTAATTTCCTCAATTTCCGGTGGTGGTGGATCGCCGGGTGGATCGACTGCGTTTTGTTCGGCTTCCCAATTCTCCATGAATTCAGCCAATCCAAGATCATCTTGAGAATGTAAATCCTCATGATCTTGTTGCGCTTCGAAATTATCCATAAACTCCCCAAGACCATCGTTATCTTGGGAGAGTAAGACATCACCGCTTGGATCATCTTCGTAAATACGTTTGAAATTAATTCTTATACCAATTTACAAAAACCAAGATTGTCTTAAACCCCTGGGTGTTAGCTACACCCTATGCATCAATGTGCGGCGGGTAAGACACTCTACAGGGGAAATAAACCAAATATTTACCATTTTCAACTTTTCTTTTCTTTCCACCGTTTGTCGGAATCGGTGCCGCTTTTCTCTTTACGGGTGAATTGGGAGGGGTGACGCGGTGAGATGGCCCGGGTTGAGGAGACGCTGGACGCGTAATATTCTCCGCGACTTTATTCACGGCGGCTCCAACGTGGTTCATTTGCCGTTGATGGCGGTTTAAATTATCTTTCCGCGCATAACTCTTATTACAAACTGGGCACGCAAAAGAAATATTGCCGTGTTTGGTCCGCATATGACGACTAAGGTTCGGCTGGTTGGTGAAGACATCGGCGCAAGTAGAGCAGGAGTACATCTTGAAATCGAATGTGACATAGCACCCATTTCCCTTCCCTTTTATACAATTTTCAGGCCTACGTATATATTGTTTCACCCTTTACCGTGATTCCCATTGGATAAAAATATTGTCAGCCTTAAACAGTGTCTTTTTCCTTGGATTTTCCGGGGTTTCCCCATCAACGTACAGAAATCCAATTGCGCCTGGTTTAAGAAGGTGTAATATGGAGGACCCAAAAAGAACCTTCTAGAAACAATGGAATGTTCTGGAATCGGAAAGAATATTCTAGATGGTCCGAGATGACCGACACTTCATTGTATATCCGAATTCGGCTTATATTGTAGGTATTGTAAAGTCAACAATGACGCTTTGATGTGAAGACTCCCTCGAGTCTAAGAAATTTACTCCTCTGATAAAAACCCAAACTGTATCTTTAACAATAATAGCAGGTACATTCGTACACGAGGGGGTTGTCACCCGAGTTCCGAATGTATATATATGTTATAGCGTTTGACCACCCAGTATAGAGACTGGGTATCACCTCGGTCTAAACGTCAAGTTGACATGTTTGGTTAAGATGCACGTGTTTTCGCCTTCTAAATGGGTCGAAACGAGGGGTCGGATATATGTTATTCTATACACTATGTCTTTTGACTTATCAGTATATTTTGAACTGGTAACCGACCACCCAGCATCGGGCTTGATTTCTTCGCGCTTTTTGGGTTTTTTGGGGGAATCCCGATTGAAACCAGTGATTCATGTGTGTGTATGGTTTTTAATCCTACAATTCATACTAACTGTTTGAAGTTCTATTGCAATTTGGAGAAAATACGTGGAAGGGTTAGAGTTTTTCATACTACACTAGGTCGTGGGGGCAGGGGCAATTTTTGAAAATTTGGTCACAATGATTTTTTCTGTCCAAGACGCAAGTCGAGTCAAATATTTTTTTTAAAAAAACTTTTCCAAATTAAATTAAAAAAAAATGGTTCTGGGTCGCGTCCCTATGGGTGACATGTCGTGGATATGCGCACCGCATGATCAAAATCCACCAGTTTTAATTGAAATGGAGGATGAGATAGAAGATGAAATTGTTAATTTCATTGTCGAAAACGATGGTGATGGTGATGATGATGGGGGTGACTCCATGGTAACGTTCCCCATAATTCAACCCGGTGATATGTAAGTGAATTTTTTCCCCATTATTGTTTTTTAGTATCAATAATTAAGTCAGCTTCTATATAATTAGCGCCGATCTCGGCGATTTCGATGATTTTAACGAAGAAGTAGTGTTAAACATAAACTGTGATGGATACCGGTAAATTAATTTCGTTTAGGGTGTTAGACACCGTAAGAATGCTGCTCTTGCCGAGTATGGGCTCGGAAGATGTGCGAGAGCTTTTAACCGCATTAGAAAATTTAATTGCGGGGTATATTCGTCCCAGGTGTGTATTGAAGATATAGAAAATATTTTGATTTATTATTAATTATTACTAGTATTTCATTTATTTAATAATATATTTTTCTACCCCTCCGCTTAGTCCAACAAGGGACGAAAACGGGGTTTTTCCCACCCCGGACGGGGGATCACCATCCCCTAACTGTGATGGATATGCGTATGATTCATTAACACTTTCAATCCTACTTACGTTTTTTACAATGTACATAGTTTCACTAAAAAACTTTTTATTTTTTTTTCTTCTTCTTACTCATTAACAGCGTACAAAACGCGTTATATTCATTGTTTGTGAGGAGGCGGGATAGCCGCAACATGGCCGAAATGGCCGTGGAGGAAGGCGCGATGATCTCGCAGTTGGAACGGGCGCTTATACAGCACGTTGGCGCTGCTATAAATTCTAGCGTGTTGGAGAATTTTGAAATCGCATTTCAAATATAAAAATAAAAAAATAAATGAAATAAAAGCTAAATAAATATATGTATCACTTAATTTGAATTTATTTTGTTTTATTCGTCTCCTAAATGATTATTTACAATTTCTTTGTGATTATAAATCCACTCGGAAAATAATATACATTTAGATAGTGCGCATAAATACTTTTTATTATTACGGACAGTTTTATGATTTAGCATGCATGTAACCATCGGACCATCATAATCGATTTCGTTAGCTTTTGGACATCCTACTCCATTCAAGTCTATAACTTCTCGATTAATAATGTTCAACAAAAAGAAGCACTTTTCCTCCCCTTTACAGAATACGCGGTCGTAACCTTGAACTGCAGATTGGAGGCACTCGCCGAGCTTTTCGTAGGGGGTTACTCCATAATCCCATTCCAGACCATGCAGGTTCTTTACAAGCCACCTGTTCTGACGCACAGTGTCGTATGTAAGTTGTTTTTTACTGTACGGGGGCGCGAAAGACCATGATCCAACTCTCGGGGTTTTCTCGACGCTTGTTACCTCTACTTCCTTGGCTATTTGTTCCCGTTCAACTCCAACAATTCGCCCGGTAAGAAAATCAAAGTCAACGACCACGGATTTCTTAAGCCTTGGTGAGGGTAAAAAAATCCCCCATTAACACTGATATTTACGGTTGAAACTTTAACTTTAAAAATAATAAGTACACAAAAACTATACTTACATTGTACTTGTTGGATGGTCCTTCCTTCCTCGTCGTACTTTAGAGAGATTGTGATGGTGGATTAACTCAGGGTCCTGGCTATTTATACTATTTAATATGATCAACATCCAAGCTTTGACTGTACATTATTGGTGTTTGCGCCGTGGGTTTTTTCGGGAAGATTATTCTCTAACAATCTACAACTTTGACTGTACATTTTACGTCATGGCCTTAAACAACGTTAACTTGGGTTTTACGGGGCGAATTTTAATTTTTCTAGAATGATCTAGAATAATCGGTAGAGCTGGGTTTTTACGGGGATTCTTTATTTTCCCCCAACGTCATCTGGAGTTTCATACCCCCTTAACTATTTGATTAATATACTCCAATGTATGTACTTCTACATCCGAGAATCGAACACGCTTCATTGACCTGTCAATCAAAACACCCCTTGCAGGTGCGGGGATGAGAGGGATGAGTCAATCAAAAACGCCCACTTGCAGGTGCGGGGATGAGAGGGGTGAGTCAATCAAAAAGGCCCACTTGCAGGTCTGAGAGAGGGGTGAGTCAATCAAAAGGTTTACGTTTTCTCACCCGCCATCCTGTAATCCTCAATCCTCAATCCTCATATCCTCAATCCTCAATCCTCCCTGCCTTCCACTGTATGTTTTGGGACCGGCACGAAGACCCTACTGTCATTAATTGATATGTTTGCTAGACAGTTTCCATGTATCATAAATAAGAAGGTTTATCAATTCAAATTGAAAGAATTTGCGGGGGATACTATCCTCGTATTTCCCGTACACCTCACATCGCACAAAATGTACGGAATGCCAACCCCAAATATTTGCCAGTTAGGGAGTTGCCATCCTCGCAATGAGGAGGGATGTAAATTTCGTATCTTTTATTACACTCACAGTTTAATGTTTCATGAAGTTCATTATCACATGAGATCCAATGACGCGAATAATTATTTCGCGAATAAGTATTTCGCAGACTTTCTTTAATTAATAAAACGTTTGTAAGTTCTACATTTTGTAGGCGAGGGATAGTAAATAAACAATATTTGTAGAATCTCGAATAAAAAGAAAATGTTTGAATGACATGGGTTTCTAATAATTTTACGTAGGTTTAATATAATTAATATTTTAAGCCCATTTAAAACCTTATCTTTTCACCATTTAAACAACTGCCTTATCTGGAAGTTCATATCTATATAAATAACTATCTTGTTATAGATTTATATGGTTGTTGATCTGGAGGTTCATATCTACATTTAAATAACTATCTTGTTATAGATTTAAATGGTTTTCGAAACCCCACCAATTACGTCAATAAATGTAACACATTCTAACTAGATATATATATATATATATAAATTAGACATACTTAATTTGCTTAAAGCAGATGGACTTGCTTGATCTATTGAATTAAAGTGTTATAAAATTTGGGGATAAAATATATTTTAAGATTAAATTTAACATCGATTTAAAAAGGATATTTTCTCTGTGGAATTTAAAACAAATTAAAATACGCTAAAAGTACAATAAAACACTCTAAAACTACACTATACCACAATAAAATACACTAAGGTACAATAAAACTACACTATACCACAATAAAATACACTAAGGTAAAATAAAATACACTAAGGTGCAATAAAATACACTAAGGTACAATAAAACTACAATAAAACACAGTAAAACACAATAAAATACACTAAAAGTACAATAAAATACACTAAAAGTACAATAAAACACACTAAAACTACAGTAAAACACAATAAAATACACTAAAAGTACAATAAAACACACTAAAAGTACAATAAAACACTCTAAAAGTACAATAAAACACTCTAAAACTACACTAAGGTACACTATACCACAATAAAGTACACTAAGGTACTTAAATTACAACAAAATACAATACAATTACAGTAAAACACACTGAAATACAATAAAACTACAATAAAACACACCAAAGCACAGTAAAACACAATAAAATACACTAAAACACAATAAAATACACTAAAAGTACAATAAAATACTCTAAAACTACACTAAGGTACAATAAAATACACTAAGGTACAATAAAACTACACTAAGGTACAATAAAATACACTAAGGTACAATAAAACTACACTATACCACAATAAAATAAACTAAGGTATAATAAAATACACTAAGGTACAATAAAATACACTAAGGTACAATAAAATACACTAAGGTACAATAAAACACAATAAAACTACAGTAAAACACAATAAAATACACTAAAAGTACAATAAAACACTCTAAAACTACACTAAGGTACAATAAAACCCTCTAAAACTACACTAAGGTACAATAAAACACTCTAAAACTACAGTTTACCACAATAAAGTACACTAAGGTACAATTGAAAGTTATGATGAAAAACTTAAATTACAATAAAATTACAGTAAAACACAATAAAACACTCTAAAACTACAATAAAACTACAATAAAACACTCTAAAATTACACTATACCACAATAAAGTACACTAAGGTGCAATAAAAAGTTATGATGAAAAACTTAAATTACAACAAAATACAATAAAATTACAGTAAAACACACTGAAATACAATAAAACTATAATAAAACACACCAAAACACAATATAACACTCTAAAACTACACTAAAAGTACAATAAAACACTCTAAAACTACACTAAACCACAATAAAACACTCTTAAACTACACTATACCACAATAAAATACACTAAGGTACAATAAAACTACAATAAAACGCACCAAAGCACACTAAAACTGCAATAAAACAGTCTAAAATTCACTTAAATTACAACAAAACACACTAAACTACAGTAAAACATGTTAACAAATAGACCGCCATATATATTTCAAGAAGGAAAAAAACTGAATTTTTTGAAAGTTATTTATTTGTCTTAGTTTTCCCAATTTCCCAGGTTTGTACGAACCCTGAATTCAAGCTCGTACAGATAGGCAGTTCAGCGTTATTATGAAAAATGCAGAAATAATATCCTCATAAAAAGTTCACCACAATGTTTATTGGTAACATTTATTTTCTGTTTTTCTTTACAATTAATTGACAAGAAATATTTCATTAAGAAATACAATGAAGAGGTATTGTTGTTATTTATTTGTCTTTGATATTTCTTTTTTCGTTAGTAAATACAAGTTGGGAAAGCCAAAATATTACCTCTCCGAGTAGAGATGACTATCACTACCCCTTAAACAACCTAAATATATGCAATGCTAATTAAAGGGTTACCTAAGACCATTTCACTCTGGTGTTTATATTTGAAATGTTAATATCAAAAGATGTTCTTGGAATATTGAGATGAAACAGAGTTTTATAGCTACACAACTACTAAAAGAATCGTAATGCTGAAAAATATTTAAAATATTTCCATTTAATATTCTGCAAAAAGAAAATGTTATCGTTTTGTAAGAGATCTTTTCATCCTCATCGCTTTATATTAACTTTGATACGCGTGTAGTGTTTCGATTCAGATGCAATCTTCATTACTCGTTCCATATTAACTTTGATATGAGTATAGTATTTTGATTCAGGTGCGACAAAAATATATTCAATATAATTGAATAAATCATGCGGTCATTTTTGAGACGCCTGTAACTTTCTGTTGTAATAAAACAATTCTAACACAGCGAATTTTATTTTATGATTTTATTTCGTATTTGTTTTTTAAATATAAACACTACAAAGCTCAATATTATTCAAAATACATCATACATCATGGAAACTGAACATCTTTTCTCAACGGACATTCGTATTTTAAATGAAAAAATAAAAAAAGGATAATAAAGATCAGTAAACTTACATAAATGTTTTCTTGGAAATATGAATAACGAAACAAAAAGGAAACATGAGTTGCCTTAAGCACAACATTATATACTGAAAAATTATAAGGCTTTAATGATCGTACAACAACAATTTATAGTACATATTTTTCTTTTTAAGTACAGAAAATTGGAAACTTAGTAATTTCTTTCTTGAAATTTGAAATAATCACAAAGAAAGAAAAAATGAAACGTAACTTGCCTTTAGAACAACATTACATATCCTTAAATGTTAAGGCACGTACAACAATTTATAGTATATATTTTTCTTTGAAAGTACAGAAAAATTTGGAAACTTAGTAATTTATTTGTTGAAACTTGAAATAATCACAAAGAAAGAAAAAATGAAACGTAACTTGCCTTTAGAACAACATTACATATCCTTAAATGTTAAGGCACGTACAACAATTTATAGTATATATTTTTCTTTGAAAGTACAGAAAAATTTGGAAACTTAGTAATTTATTTGTTGAAACTTGAAATAATCACAAAGAAAGAAAAAATGAAACATCACTTGCCTTTGAGCAACATTGTATACCCTTAAATGTTAAGTCAAGTACAACAATTTATAGTAAATATTTTTCTTTGAAAGTACAGAACATTTAGGAAACTTAGTAATTTCTTTCTTGAAACACCAAAAAAAAAAGTAAAATTGAAATATCACTTGCCTTCAGAACAACTTTACATAACGTTAAATGTTAAGGACCATACAACTATTTATAGTATATATTTTTCATTGACAGTACAGAAATTTAGGAAACTTAATGTCAGTTTATCAAAATGAAATCGAGGACTGTTAGAAGATTTCACTTTTTTTAAACAATTTTCACTAGGTGGCAGCAAATCGCTCTCTGTTTTCGAACCATCCGCAAGCATTTCTTTCAAAATATCGCATAATATTTGTCTTCCATGAAGCTTCGAAAATTTATTTGGTCCAGACCAATAAAACTTCAATCGATAATCATCTTCGTCAGGAGCAATCGAATCACATCTTTTTAGTAACATCAGAGATAATTCTTCTGACATCTCGAACTCGAAAACTTTCAAAAATGATTTCAGTAAATCCAGACAAATTACATCGTTTTTACACGTATTATATCTATGAATAAACTTTACAATAATAGTAACACCAGTATCGCTCAAAATTAGAGTCTTTTTGTCATTTCTCGAAGTACGCTTAAATTCAGAAAGGATTTCACGAAACATATCAAAGTCCAATTTTGAATGAGACGTACTCAAGGACGGGTTTGAACGCGACAACCGTGATAGCAGAGTTCCTACATAATCGGGTTATGAGAATAATTTTTCTTTAATCACGCGTGAAGCACGACCCCAGATAATTGTGAATATTAGATTTGATTTCATATCAGAAAGGTTCGACACTATGAGCTTTAATATATTAATGTAGCCACGAATGTCCGCCATATCCAGTAGTGGTTGAAAAAATTTCGGATGTAATGAAATCGGGTATCTAAGAAAACAAGTCATAATCATTTTAGGGAACTGCGAAGCAACGTTTTGTGATTGTTCTGGGTTCAGTTCAGGCAACAGAAATGACAATAGTCCAATATTTTCGTGAAACGAGGAATTTTGGAATTTATCTATTATCGTCTTAAAAGGTTGGTCTCTCTCCGGCGGCATCAATTTTTCCCAAAAGTAAGTCATTGGTAGTTGGCCTATTCCATCATCTTCGCTGGTGTATTTTCATTCACATATCAACTTTAAGCAAATATGTCCATTTTTTCTTTTTGACTAGGTGCATCTTGACTACTTTGACTAGGTGCATCTTGACTAATTTGACGAGATGCATCTTGACTAATTTGACCAGATGCATTTTGACTAATTTGATCAGATGCATCTTGACTATTTTGAGCAGATGCTTCTTGACTATTTTGACCAGATGCATCTTGACTATTTTTACCAGATGCATCTTGACTATTTTTACCAGGCGCATCTTGACTAGATTGAACAGGCGCATCTTGACTAGATTGAACAGGCGCATCTTGATTAATTTGACCAGGCGCATCTTGACTAAATTGAACGGGCATATCCTGATTTGGCGTCAAACGTGGAAAAGCGGGAGCATTGGGTGGTCCAGACTTGGAAGACTTTATAAAAAAAATAACTTTAAGTTCTAATGCGCCATTTTGAATCAAGACACACTACTAACAGATTCGATTCCTGCGTACACAATGTTTTTAGACTAGGAGGAATCATACCATTTACAGAAGGATGCGTGACTTTTGACTCCACCATCGAGTCGGGTCCCCTTGTGTAAATGGTATGAATGGCACTCCTAGTCTAAAAACATTGTGGATAAGTAGCACTGAAAGTAATATATTATTTCAAGCCCAGAGTTGGTTCCCTCCCGAACTACACTTGACAGTAGTAGATATAATACCTGCTTTTCAATTCTGTCTAAGGTAGCAAAGTCAAAATCAAAGTCCTCGTCGTCAACGAAACTTTCTTCCAAATCCACAACGTTTTTTCCCGCAGAAGTGCTGGGCAGAGGCTGAGAAGAACTGTAGACGCGTCCGTACGGAGTTACTCTATGCTTGGATTTGTTTTTAGAACAATTAGCTTCAAAATGCCCTAAATTCCCGCAACCGAAACATGTTGGTCGTTTAGAGAATGTTCTAGTTGGAATCGGTACTTCGTCTGGTTCACCGTACTTCGTCTTAAATATATTTTTTAATTGCAATTCATTCAGGGGTGACGCCTTGTTTAATCTAAACATTCTAGTTCTAAAGTCTATGTTTGCACCAAAACCACAGAGAGTTATGGCGCCTAATTCCACAAAGTTTTCTTTAGTAGAAATTAACATTTTATGTCCTTCCAATTGCTTATTTTCTAGTTTGAGATTTACTAACGTCATTCCAATGCAGTCTGTTACATCTTCGACTGCTTTAATGTTTTCTGTTAATCTTTCAAACGGGAGATTGCCAAGCCTTTCCCAAAGCTTTGCTGACAGTCTTGAAAAATATCTATCACTTCGAATGAGACAATCACACGTTATCTCACCAACCTTTACTTTCTTCAAAAATGGTGGTGTTTCGGGTCTATAATAAATATACCAAAAATTTAGTATCAATTACTTTAACCACCTTATTTCCCTATCACCGGAAGTTAGCCTTAATTTAGGGTTCATACAACTATTGATAAACCGCTTTTCCTGAAATAACCAGGTTCTCTCCTATACATATCATTTATATTGCCAGATGCAAGCGTAATAAATATTTTAAAACGTAAACAACAAAAACGAATGTTACTTATGTTACTTCCATACACTTATCAGTGAAATATTTGCTTTTTTTTAGAAAAAAAGGTAAATTTAGAGGCAAATTGCAGGTAAATTAAGCTATAAACGTTTAAATTATGGAAAATATAGGATGCAAAATACAAGAAAATAAGCAGTTATGATACTCATATACTAAAATGAAATAGAAAGTGACTTAATTTTAAAACAGTAAACGAAAGAAGACAAAGTCAGTATTAAAATGGCGAAATTAAAATTTGAAATGGGATGCACAGCTTAAAATGCAAAGTAATTGTAGTTTCAAATATTTGCAAAAAAAAAGATTGAATTCCGGTGATAGAGAATGAAGTGGGTTCTTTAATACGATTTCTAACCTCAAAATAAGCGCCATGAAATCTCAAATCGAAAACCATACAAGAAATATTACGTCTGAAAGTAAATTAGATTTATTAAAAATGGATGACATTAGTGGTAATTAATACCCTTTAATCTAAATAATTTTGATCACACCAATCTTGAAGATACCTGATTCTAGCTGCCATATAGAGCTATTTCAGAGGGGGTAATGGCTACGTCACCAATGCTATTTGCCCATAGAGAAAACCCTCATAAAATGTCCGCCCTACACTCAAAGGCAGGCCCAATTTTCGTAGCAGACGAAATTTTTCCCCCACTGAAATAGCTCTATTGGTACTTTTTTAACCACTAACTCTTATGTCTATCAAGGACCGTGCTTGGTCAATGAGATACAAAACGCTATCGCATTGTGCTTGGTTACAAGGTTGTGGGGGACATTTCGTTGTATTAAGATCGCAACCTAAATGGCACTGTTGTCAACAGATTCTCCCGTAATGTGTATTAAGCCCATTTTTAAAACCCTGAGAAACGGTGCTTTTTTGGCCAGAATATGTTTAAGCGCTTATCGCTTTCCTTGTAGTTCTTATAAACACGGCCATATTGGATCAATTTAATATAAATACTTACATATTTTTAAAAGGTTTCTCGACAACGATTACTTTAAGTTGATGCACAATTGTCACGCAATTAAGAAAAGCACAGTTTTAAATGAGCGTGTAGACTTTATCCAACATCGAAACTGTAATGCGTAGAAGCCAATTGAAACAATTCTTAAGGGTCTTGTAGCAAAAAATACGTGGATTATTTTCAATGTGATGTACAATCGTCCCGCAATTAAGAAGCGCAGTTTTACATTTAACATACATCGAGCGAGAACTCTACTTCCAACGTCCGAAGTCCGAACAGTAAATGGATAAAAGTAACTTAAACCAGTTCATTTAATCGTAATGAAGTTTTCAGCAACGTGTCTTGAAGCCTTTGCGAAAAAGTATTGATATTCCGTGTCGTAGTAGTGCAAGGCCGACAACCCCAAAATCTTGAAGCAAAACATACGGGGATTATTTTCAATGTGATGAAAAATCGTCCCGCAATTAAGAAGCACAGATTAAGATTTAACATAAATCGAGCGAGTACTCTACTTCCAACGTCCGAACTCCTAAGTACGAACATTAAAAAGTAACTTAAACCAGTTCATTAATCGTAATGAAATTTTCTCTTTTCAGCAACGTGTCTTGGAGCCTTTGCGAAAAACCACTCGATCACGCAAAGCGCATGAAGCAAAGCGTGATCGAGTGGGCTGTGTGCAAAGCCAACAATAAAATTATTTGGCCGTGCCGTGGTGGTGCAGGTGGTTAGTCTTGCACCACTACGGCACGACCCATTAATGTGATTGTTGGCCTTGCACCACTACCGCACGACCCAGAATGGATGGGGTTGTTGGCCTTGCACCACTACGGCACGGCATATCAATACTTTTTTTGCAAAGGCTTCAAGACACGTTGCTGAAAACTTCATTACGATTAAAGAACTGGTTTAAGTTACTTTTATCCATTTATTGTTCGGACTTCGGACGTTGGAAGTAGAGTACTCGCTCGATTTATGTTAAATGTAAAACTATGCTTCTTAATTGCGCGACGATTGTACATCACATTGAAAATAATCCACGTATTTTTTGCTACAAGATTTTTAAGAGTTGGTTCAATTGGCTTCTAGCCATTACAGTTTCGATGTTGGAAAAAGTATACGCGCTCATTTAAAACTGTGCTTTTCTTAATTGCGCGACAATTGTGCATCAACTTAAAGTAATCGTTGTCGAGAAACCTTTTAAAAATATGTAAGTATTTATATTAAATTGATCCAATATGGCCGTGTTTATAAGAACTACAAGGAAGTAACAAACCACTTTGGTTAGCCTAAATGTGTGCCCTAAAATGGGGGAATTGGGACAAAGTGTATGAGACCATTTGTATATTCTCTAGTCTGAGGCAACTTTTAGTTTTGGATAGTCCCGCCATAATTTACACGGCCATATTGAACATTTCAAGGGAGTGGGGAGCTTAAAACACGATTTTTATATTTCAGAAATGGCTTTTACGCATTTACTGTTTGGAGTGTTGTCTGTAAAGTCTATTAGCTCAATTTACCTCAAATTAATACCACCTAGAACATTCTCTAAACAACCATAATGTTTCATTTGCGGGAGTTTCGGGCACTTTGTACCTGATTGTTCTAAAAACAATTCCAAACATAGAGTAACTCCCTACAACAGCGTTTACAGTTCTTCTCAGCCTCTCCCCAGCACTTTTGCGGGGAAAAACGTTGTGGACGTGGAAGGACTTTTAGCTTCCGATGACGACTTTGATTTTGACTATGAGATCTTAAACAGAATGGAAGAGCAGGTGTTATATTTGCTACAGGTAAGTGTAGTTGGGACTTTTAGTGCTACTTATACACAATGTTTTTAGAGTAGGAGGACTCATACCATTTACACAAGGGGCCCTGACTCGGTGGTGGAGTCAAAAGCTACACCTCCTTGTGTAAAGGGTATGATCCCTGCTAGTCTTAAAACATTGTGTACACAGGAATCGAGTCTGTCAGCAGTGGGTCTTGATTTGGAATGGCCCATTAGAACTTAAAATTATTTTTTTATAAAGTCTTTCAGTTATTTTGCGCATTCCAAGTTTGGACCACCCAATGCTCTCGTTTTGTCATGTTTGACGCCAAATCAGGACATTCCAGTTCAATCTAGTCAAGACGTGGTCCTTCAAAACTACAATTACTTTGCACTTTAAGCTGTGCATCCCATTTCAAATTTTAATTTCGCCATTTTAATACTGACTTTGTCTTCTTTCGTTTACTGTTTTAAAATTAAGTCACTTTCTATTTCATTTTAGTATATGAGTATCATAACTGCTTATTTTCTTGTATTTTGCATCCTATATTTTCCATAATTTAAACGTTTATAGCTTAATTTACCTGCAATTTGCCTCTAAATTTACCTTTTTTTCTAAAAAAAGCAAATATTTCACTGATAAGTGTATGGAAGTAACATAAGTAACATTCGTTTTTGTTGTTTACGTTTTAAAATATTTATTACGCTTGCATCTGGCAATATAAATGATATGTATAGGAGAGAACCTGGTTATTTCAGGAAAAGCGGTTTATCAATAGTTGTATGAACCCTAAATTAAGGCTAACTTCCGGTGATAGGGAAATAAGGTGGTTAAAGTAATTGATACTAAATTATTGGTATATAACAGATGTAACAGACAGCATTGGAATGACATTAGTAAATCTCAAACTAGAAAATAAGCAATTGGAAGGACATAAAATGTTAATTTCTACTAAAGAAAACTTTGTGGAATTAGGCGCCATAACTCTCTGTGGTTTTGGTGCAAAAATAGACTTTAGAACTAGAATGTTTAGATTAAACAAGGCGTCACCCCTGAATGAATTGCAATTAAAAAATATATTTAAGACGAAGTACGGTGAACCAGATGAAGTACCAATTCCAACAAGAACATTCTCTAAACGACCAATAGTCAAGACGTGGTTGCTCGAAATAGTCAAGACGTGGTTGCTCGAAATAGTTAAGACGTGGTTGCTCAAAATAGTCAAGATGCACCTGGTCAAATTAGTCAAGATGCACCTAGTCAAATTAGTCAAGATACACCTAGTCAAATAAGTCAAGATCCGCGCCGTCAAATTTGTCAAGATGGGATTACTCGATCTAGTCAACCCCAACCACAAAAAACTGGGAAAAACTTATACCAGAAAAAAAAACTCTTAAATAATGATGATGAAGAAAAAATGGACATATTTGCTTAATGTTGATATCTGAATGAAAATAAAGAAAAATACACTGGGAATGCCTAAAGAGTTTTTTTATGCTATTGGTTCAAATTTGAGAGTAGTTCCAGCATTATTTGTAGTTGGGGGCTCTTATGTGTTCCGCATGACATAATCTGACTTAGTCCAGACTTAACGTTTTCTATCAGCATTCAATCATGAGTTAATAATATACTAGCTCCCTATAAGTTACTCAGGCCGATTAGAATAATATATCCGGCGATTTCTTCCGGGAAGTCCGAAGTTAGGGGAGAGAGGGAGAAAGTATCTGTAAGCGCCAAAACTGAAATTCTAGTACAAGAGGCCACCGCAACGCGTCTCGCATAATTCAGTCTCGTAGTAGGCTTCCGAAGCTAACGGCGCGGAAGAAGACGCTGGAAACGTTATTCTTCCCGGTGTGAGTAACTTATAGGGAGCTAGAATATTATTAACTCACGCATTCACCCAAAGTTTAAATCAAAGTTTGCCTATCTAAGCCTTTGTTGATTTTATATATTTCGATAAACTGTCCGTCTCTACCATAATTAAGAGACTTACATTACAAACTTAAGAAGTCATTTAACCTAAATGGACTTCACTACTAACTTATTCTCCCGAAATCAGAAGTATACAATAGTTCTCTTCGAGAGAAGTGTACCACATCTGAACATTTAAAGCAAGGGTATGAAACCGAATCACATACAAGATAAATAATTCCCTCACCATTACTCTATTAGCGCTTAACTATTTGACAAGGCGTGCTTGTGGGTTTTTTTCATATATGTCAAGACGAAGTTTGTGCAGGTTGATTGTTAAGGAAAACAATAATTCCAGAATTTGCTATGTATTGGGATAACATCTTAATATCCCCTATATTATAAAACTTATCGACTTCATACATGTATATTATCATCATTATTTGTCTTAAATTACCTTCGACGGCTGAACGAGGTTCATCTTACAAAATATAGGAACGATGTCATATATTTTAACGTTCACTTTATTTACTTTTCATAGACCATAACATTCTGAAAGTACATTAGGCTCAGAAGACGGTATTTATAATATTACATTAGGCTCAGAAGACAGTATTTATAACACTTCAACAATACTTCAATATATACAAAGCAAAAAATAACATAATACATTAAACTGTACAGTAAAAGTTAGATATAACCCAATTAAAACCATAAAACCCACAATACATATGGGAACAAAAGGTTATTGAAAAACCATTAACAGAACAGTATTTATAATAGAACGTTTCTATCTATATACAACATTGAATAGTTATTTAACATTATATATTGGAACCTTCAGTATAATTTAACATTAAGCAAATTCGAACCATAAAAACCCACAGCGCATATGGGGAAAAAAGGTTCTGGGAAAACCCCATTTGGGAAAAAACCATAATCATAGTTGAATTATTAATATTAAAACACTTATTTTTAAATTGTTGGTTGATTTTTCACTCTAACGTCTGAGCTATCCACGAATAAATTTATTAATAGCATTATCGAACGCTGCAATGGATGTCAAATATTCATGTCATAATACAAGCTAATTCCAGCCATAAAAACCCACAGCGCATGTGGGAAAAAAGGCTCTGGGAAAACCCATTTGGGAAAAAACCATAATCACAGTTGAATTATTAATATTAAAACACTTATTTTTAAATTGTTAGTTGATTTTTCACTCTAACGTCTGAGCTATCCACGAATAAATTTATTAATAGCATTATCGAACGCTGCAATGGATGTCAAATATTCATGTCATAATACAAGCTAATTCGAGCCATAAAAACCCACAGCGCATGTGGGAAAAAAGGCTCTGGGAAAACCCATTTGGGAAAAAACCATAATCACAGTTGAATTATTAATATTAAAACACTTATTTTTAAATTGTTAGTTGATTTTTCACTCTAACGTCTGAGCTATCCACGAATAAATTTATTAATAGCATTATCGAACGCTGCAATGGATGTCAAATATTCATGTCATAATACAAGCTAATTCCAGCCATAAAAACCCACAGCGCATGTGGGAAAAAAGGCTCTGGGAAAACCCATTTGGGAAAAAACCATAATCACAGTTGAATTATTAATATTAAAACACTTATTTTTAAATTATTGATTTTCCACTCTGACGTCTGAGCTATCCACGAATAAATTGATTAATAGCATTAACAAACGATGCAATGGATGTCAAATATTCATGTCATAATACAAGCTAATTCGAACCATAAAAACCCACAACGCATGTGGGAAAAAGGCTCTGGGAAAACCCATTTGGGAAAAAACCATAATCACAGTTGAATTATTAATATTTAAACACTTAATTTTATATTGTGAGTTGATTTTTCACTCTGACGTCTGAGCTATCCACGAATAAATTTAATAATAGCATTATCGAACGATGCAATGGATGTCAAATATTCATGTCATAATACAAGCTAATTCGAGCCATAAAAACCCACAGCGCATGTGGGAAAAAAGGCTCTGGGAAAACCCATTTGGGAAAAAACCACAATCAAATTAGGACTATTAATATTAAAACTTCTTCAGACTGTTTAAGGATGAATGTTTGGTGGATAGCGTCCGAAAGAAAGCAATAACCTAGTAGATGAGGCGTAGTTCATAAAGTTTCGTTTTTTCGAAACTATTACATAAGTGTATTGGCGCTGTACGTTTCAGATAACAAAGACCAAGACGACTCCAGTTCCACAAAATAGGAAAACTCCGCCTCTTGGCGTTAAGTTTTTCTCCTTTCTGTATTTCCACTGCTAGACAGCTATGCAGCCCGCCCTTGTATTGGTCTACTTGCTGCTCCCATAACATTGAACGTGCTAGAACTATAGTTCTAGTCGATAAATTGCGGCGCAGTCCAACTTCCGCTTTGAGCGTTGGCCAACGTTTGAGGACGCTCCAGTGTTACCAACGGCAGATAACGCCGCCAGGAACATTTTCAAAATCACCTCGGCCGCATTTTGCCGAAAAAAGGGGATTTTCGACTAGGACTGTTGAATTGTCGCCGATTATTCAGCCATTTCCGCTTCGCCATACCTAAAACATTTTTAAAGTACGCTATACAAAATTGCTCCATTCTTCACCAAACCTATGAAACTTGGTGCAACACTTACACTTTGTTCAGTGGTTCGCCTTTAGATGAACCCACAGTTGCCGCTCCAGATCTCAGTCATCTGACGCAACCATTTTAACGTTTTCAGAGTTGTATTTCACCTTTATTAAGCCTAAGGATAAGCCTTGAGATATATTTGCCGACGTATTTTCTGAAGAACCACAATAAATCACCTCAACGATTATCCCCATTAACTAATTATCACTATTACATACCTTGTTTACAATTTCGTTGACCTTGTCCTCCATGGCTACCCATGAACTAAACCAATGCTGTACGGTTACTCATGAATCACTCCAATCCTCTAGGGCATTCATGAACTACGCATATCCTCTAGGGCATTCATGAACTACGCATATCCTCTAGGGCATTCATGAACTACGCATATCCTCTAGGGTATTCATGAACTACGCATATCCTCTTGGGCATTCATGAACTACGCATATCCTCTAGGGTATTCATTAACTACACAAATCCTCTAGGCTACTCATGAACTACGCCAATCCTCCAGGTTACTCATAAAATATACCATATTTTTAAATGGATTAATACCAAACTTATATGACCGTCAATTACAATAATGATACTTACCATTTTTTTTTCAAATCTTGAAGTCAGATGTGGGTTCTTTAGTCAAGGATCCCAAGCCTTGTGTGGGTCTCTTAGTCAAGGATCCCAAGCCTTAAGTGGGTCTCTTAGTACAGGATCCCAAGCCTTATTTTAGGTTTCTTAGTACAGGATCCCAAGCCTAATTTTAGGTTTCTTAGTACAGGATCCCAAGCCTAATTTTAGGTTTCTTAGTACAGGATCCCAAGCCTAATTTTAGGTTTCTTAGTACAGGATCCCAAGCCATATGTGGGTTTCTTAGCCAAGGATCCCAAGCCTATTTCTCGTAGTTTAGACCCTTAAAGCAACATGCGGCTCCATTGCCGCCCCTACCATGATGCCTAACCTTGTATATACATAATAATTTTACCTTGCCGTAGGTAGGTAACAATGAGACTTAATGCATTAGGGAGGATCTGAAAATTATCCTAACAAGCTAAACCCAATGTACAATAGAAAGGTCGTCAATAAAGGGCGCACTGGAGCTCCACCTTGCTTTAAATAAATTTTTCCATTTCAAACTATGTTCTTTTAAAAATGCAAATACCCTTGTGGTAAGAATAATAAGACTCTCTATAACATGCATCGTATCGGTCTCGAAAAAGTTGGTTACCAAATGCCAAATCTAATTGACAATGATAGTCAGTCGAATACTTTTGTTCTAGACCCGGCAAAAGAGATATTCCATGTGAATCAAAGAACATTCTCAGTGCCGTTTGGCTCTTTAAAAAGTTAATATTGAAATCTCCAACCACAACTGTTGGAATAGACGAATCATATTTCATGTCAAACAAAGGGTTAAAGTCCTCAAACACAGTTCTCAAACTTCCTAAGGGAGATTTGTACAACAATACCACAGATATAAGTTCTCCTTCTATGTAAACATCTAACCAGCAACGTTCCACGTGAGAATTTCTAACAGGAATGTCGCTTCGTAAAACTCTAGTATCTATCTCCTTAACCTCGTTTTCAGGCGTGTCTCTTAAATATATGGACGAACCAAAAGCAACTCTGCGTGCCGTACTTGGCAAGTAAATACCACCTACTTCCTTAAAAGATGGCACTCTAAAATCGTCCGTCTCTTTTTTCCACGTTTCAACAAAACATAACATTTGACTTTTTATTATTACATTGTCTGCTAAAACATCTTCTAAATGAGCATTTAAAGACTGCACGTTATGAACATAAATGTAAAGGGGATCATGCAAGAAAGGTAGTTCGATGCTTTTTGTGTCTCGCAACCTCTTAAGTTCCAATTCTACTAGGTTGTTTTTGGGTGAATTAGGAACCTTAAATTTTCCATCAATATATAAACCGGAAGCGGTTTTCGCTCTACTACAAGCCACATATAAATGCGCTCTTTCAATTTTTTTTGTAGCCTTACAATGAACCACTACCGAGGAGTAAGTATCACCCTGACTTTTATGTATCGTAATGGCCTCAGAAACAACCAAAGGCAATTGTTTCCTAGAAACTGAGGCATTATTTTGTCTCCATTTTCTATTAAACGACTTGATGACCTTTTCAACAGGCGTCCACGAAGCGTTAATATCACTATTCAAATATAAACCATGACATTTTTGCCTCAACATTTTCCCAACTTTGGGATCGTCAAACTCCATCCATACCCTGAACGGGATTTTATCCCCGACCCTATTTGTGCCGTACTCTATCTTTCTTAACCAACCTGTCGCGCCATTAGTCCGTCAGAGGTGTCAACATTGTTGGTCATCATATATCTCGCGCCACACGCAAGAGTCAATTGTTTGGGCAGACCATACGTATCAGACGTTGCTAACTTTTCAACTTGGGAAAGTATGTTATTTTTAACTTCACTACTAAGATCACCATTGACAACATCTACTGAAACCGAAACAGCCTTTTCCGTATTCATGTTTAAAAGCTTATTTTGATTGAATTGGTTTACTTCCGCGTTAGTGGCGAAAAGATGTATCGCTTCTTTTGGGGGTACACGCTCAGGCGTTACCTCCAGACTACTAAAGAAATCAATATCATTTTGAGTCATACTTCCCACAGCCATTCTATTTAAAGCTTCAGCAAATATTTTATCATCCCTCTGTCTCATAATTTCCTCAAGTTAGGCAAATTCAAATTGCTCCCATATTGGGTTACCAATTAACGACGCGTAAGGATTATCTTTCTCACTTTGACCTTGAAATGCGAAATAATCGCAAACTGGTCTCAATTGGTTAAAGTCTCCAACTAGAACGACAGACACACCACCAAAATAATCAGGACAACCCATAATCTCTTGTAACCTAGCGTTTACCCGATTAAACACTTTCGCTCCAACCATTGAAATTTCGTCAATTATTACTAGTTTTACTTGACCATAGAGTAACCTGCATTTATGAAGTGTTTCACTTTCCAATCTCGATATATTTCCACCAAATTGGCTAACGGGTAAACTAAAAGTACTGTGCAAAGTTGCCCCACCTATGTTAAAGGCAGCCTTGTCAGTAGGTGCGCAACGGATTACTTTCGCTTCCGATGGATTACTCCCAGGTTGTTTGTTGTAAAACCTTGACACAGATTCAAATATAGCACTAATCAAAAGACTTTTCCCCACACCAGCGCCCCCTGTAACAAAGAGGCGCAACGGAGTTTCTTTGCTTTTTACATGATACAAAACATGGTAATATATCTCTCTTTGTTTTGAATTCAATTTTCTAAGAAGGGCGTTGTACTCAGAGTCATTAATTAAGGTAATTGACGGAGCAACAGTATTTTCGGCATTGCCATCAATAATTTCTCTATTAATATTTCCTACAGGTTCTTGAACCGTATTAATCAAAAAATCGGAATCATCCATAGCTAAAGATCTATCAACTTCATTTCTATGTTCTAATTCAGGCTGGATATAGTAACATCCACTTGAATTTCTCCATTTTCAAAATCTGCTACAGCCTGTTCCACGGCTGCTTCGTCAATTTCACTGTGAAATTCTTTCCTAACTTCATTAATAGTTTCGCGACAAAGCTCATATTCTGATTTCATATCCTTTGTCAAAATATCATTACTTTCATCGCGCCAAGCCTTAAATAACATTAATTGTTCACGATAAAAGTTATCGGGATCTTTTTCTAAATTGAATCTTCTGTACCTAATAATTTTAGCACGGCCACGTTTCCTAATAAACCCTGATTCATCTTTAAGTTTCATCCATTTACCATAAGCTTCAACTTCATTGCTCTCTCCCTCATCAACATGATCGTGGGCGGCTTTAGTCACTCTACGGGCTTTGGAATATTCGTACCAGGCACCAAATTGAGCTAACGTTATTGCCTCTAGTTCCTCTGGCCTTTGAACATAATGTTCTAGCATACCAGAGGCAAAAACGTCATTACTGTCTGCTGGTAGTTCTTCAAGTTCAGATTGACTCTTAAGAATGTGTACACGATTTTCAGGGGCATTGGTGTTTATAAAAACACAGGCGCGACTGCACCTGGACACAGGAATTTGTAAACCACAGTAAGCCGCTTCCTGAGCGCTTACCTCGTGGGCATTCAAGAACTGATTAGCAATTAGTTTCAACTTCTGTTTTACTGTACATTTATCATTTTTTGCCTGTTTAGAAGCTTCGCGCAGAAGCAAAGACATCCCTCTTTGAGACTTTCCTATATATGATACAATATACATAACCAGTGCGTAAGCATCAAGAACGAATTGAATGTCCATATTCGCCTGCCAAAGACGCAAAGCGCACGGATTGTAAGGATTAACTCTAGTATCTTTGGGGTGTCTTTTCAACAAAACTGTTTTCCTTTTGAGGTCATAAGTAACGGCAGAAATATACTCGTCTTCAGTTATACGCAACTTAGCTAGCAACTCCTCAAAACTATCTACCCAAAACTCTTTTTCTTTCGATTGCAACATCTCATACAATTTCTTTGACCTTTCCTTACATCTGAGTTCTTCCTGTACGCTACCAGGCTCTCTTAAACCAGGGTCGTAAATTATGGTTCTGGGCATAGGTGGAAACGGGATTCCAAAACGACAAACGGAATTATTATCGACCTTCTTTCTACAAGTCGTTGTGTGTTTGTGAATTTGTAATCGTGTTAACAAATCTAAATGTTCATCATTGTGCTCAGCAGCACAAGAAATAACATTATCAATAAATTCCTCTACTTCCTTAACATTTGAGAGATCAGTTTTAAGTTTTGGAGCATCTTTTATCCAAATCAAACCATGTTGGTGGGGCGAACCTCTTTGCTGTATTTCAACTCTAAAATAATAGTCTTCTATAACGCCAAGAGGACCTAATTTCTGTAGAGCCTTAAGCAAAGCCCGAAAACGGTGGTCAAAATATCTAGCGCAAGTAACAGGATCATCCTGAATCAGTTTTGCCCTTTCAGAAAAACTTAAATTGCTAATATCATCGTTAGGTAAACTCTCCTGCCCAGAGGTTAGTCTCAAAATATTCAGTAGCTCAGGCCATTTACTTTCGGCAGCCGAAAACGTTATGAAAAAGGTAGCCGTACCAAGCTGTCTAATCATACCCATCAATTCCTTTTGTCTGTGTTGCCAATAAGAAGGCGAGCTCTGTAGTCTTTCTAAAACCCTAAAACCATCATCCTGCTTAATTAAAGCATCAAGAGAACCTGCAGAAGCTAAAAGTCCAGCAGTATAATTCGACCCATCTGTTCTTTTAGTTTTCCTCATGCAAACCTGTATAGATTGACTAACTTTCAAGGTTTCTAATTTGACAAAAGAGTAAAACAATTTCGAAGGATTTTTAGCACAGCGCCTATCAATATTACGAAGCTCCCATTTAAAAATATCACCAAAACTTCCCTTAACCTTAAGGTTCATTTTTTGACCTACGTAAATGCTCGGGAATGACAGTTCTTCCGCATCCTCGTCAAAGAGTAAAGACATTGGGGTTTGACCTTCACCGGGAGCAAACTTAACATGCACGGTATTACTTGGCAAAAAATTACTTAAGGAAACTAATAATGTATCTTGATTCCCAACTGTTAACGAACTACTTTCGTTAGGTTCATTCCACATATCATCGCTATCATTCTCTGCGTTTATTGGCGCTACTGGATTATCTCCTGAAACATCAACTTGATTTACCTGACGGTCATTTTCGTCAACAATAAATTCAAGTTCTTCAGGAATGGGGTCTAATATGTCACTCTTAACGGTAATTCCATGTTTAACATACAAAGGCGTTTTTACCAGAACGTTAAGGGCCTCTAAAATGACTTTGGGTCTCACAGTTTCGTACAAATAGGGTGTGTTATACTGCATTCTTCTCATAAACTCAATTTGAATAGTATCCGTGTCTCGAGGTAACCTGGGTAAAACCGAGGCGGTGGACTCTACATTTATAGGGACGTTAACCACATTTCCTTTAATACCACGTTGTTGGTCACACCCTAACCTTCGTATTTGCATGAATGGTATTCGTGGTGATATCATTCTTTCTTCTAAATTACTTATGTTTCTTAATTGCGCAGGTATTTCAGGAAACACAAATCCATTTTCCCTTGAAAATTTTGGAATTTGCTTTCTCTTAACGCTTTTATTACAAGTACTACACAAAAATATTTCATCATTCAACTCTCTTTGTTCAATACCAGGGACTGACAAAAAATCTATGGACTTTACAATGGTGCCAGATGACTTAAAAAAAAGATTTGAACATCCTTCACACGGCCACGTTGGGCCGTTTTTAATGCTATCAAAATAGGTCTGCTCTATAACCGAGGGGTTTGCTCGCCTATCTGCGGCTGAAGATCTATTTCTAGAACGTTCAGACGTTCTAAAACCTATATCTTCACGTCTGGCAGCCTTAGCCGTCTGGTTTCTATCACGTTCAGTGTCTCTATACTCGGGATCTTGGCGTCTAGCCGCCATACCTACTTGGTTTCTATCACGTTCAGTGTCTCTATACTCGGGATCTTGGCGTCTAGCCGCCATACCTGCTTGGTTTCTTTCACGTTCAGTGTCTCTATACTCGGGATCTTGGCGTCTAGCCGCCATACCTGCTTGGTTTCTATCACGTTCAGTGTCTCTATACTCGGGATCTTGGCGTCTAGCCGCCATACCTGCTTGGTTTCTATCACGTTCAGTGTCTCTATACTCGGGATTTTGGCGTCTAGCCGCCATACCTGCTTGGTTTCTATCACGTTCAGTGTCTCTATACTCGGGATCTTGGCGTCTAGCCGCCATACCTGCTTGGTTTCTATCACGTTCAGTGTCTCTATACTCGGGATCTTGGCGTCTAGCCGCCATACCTGCTTGGTTTCTATCACGTTCAGTGTCTCTATACTCGGGATCTTGGCGTCTAGCCGCCATACCTGCTTGGTTTCTACCACGTTCAGTGTCTCTATACTCGGGATCTTGGCGTCTAGCCGCCATACCTGCTTGGTTTCTATCACGTTCAGTGTCTCTATACTCGGGATCTTGGCGTCTAGCCGCCATACCTGCTTGGTTTCTACCACGTTCAGTGTCTCTATACTCGGGATCTTGGCGTCTAGCCGCCATACCTGCTTGGTTTCTATCACGTTCAGTGTCTCTATACTCGGGATCTTGGCGTCTAGCCGCCATACCTGCTTGGTTTCTATCACGTTCAGTGTCTCTATACTCGGGATCTTGGCGTCTAGCCGCCATACCTGCTTGGTTTCTATCACGTTCAGTGTCTCTATACTCGGGATCTTGGCGTCTAGCCGCCTTAGCCGCTTGGTCTCTATCACGTTCTTTATCTCTAAATTCGGGATCTTGGCGTTTAGCCGCCTTAGCCGCTTGGTTTCTATCACGTTCACTTTCCCTATACTTTGGATCTTGGCGTTCAGTAGCCTTACTTAACTGATTTCTTACACGCTCGCTTGATCTATACCATTCATCAACCCTTTTTACTTTCTTGGTAAATATTCCACCCTGATTTTCAATTTCACAATTTGACTCATTCTCTCGCTTTTTCCCCTTACCTAGCGACTCCCTCTTACTGCATTCTTCATTTTGTCTCAAGATTCTTAATCTTTCTAACGGATAGACATTACCATGGGACGTACAAGGTACTTGTTCATCGCTTTCGATGATTTCACTAATATTAGCATTAACATTTTGTACATTATTGGGTTCCTTATTAATAGATATGCCTACGCCTACAGTACTTTCAATAGAACATTTATTTAATGCATTATCTTTCGTACGATCATGGCCAACTGGCCTCGTGGTAGGACCAACATTTTGCGTGCTAGAACCTGTTCCAGAAACAGCCTTTTTTTCCGCGGCTAACGCTCTTCTCCTTTCATTTTCGCGTTTCCTAAATTCGGGATCTGACCTTTTTGCCCTCATTCTTTCCCTTGCCTTTCGTTTTCTGATTTCCTCTTTACTTAAATTATTATCTTCCTCCATTTTATTATTCAGTTAAATACTCACAAAGGATGGCAAAATCAATCTCCTTAAATACTCACACAGGTTGGCAAACTCAATCTCCTTCAGTAATACGTAAGGCTTAATTATATTATTTGCCGAACAAAATTAATCGAGCAAATCTAACACTTAACTTCTTCCTTCGAAATTCTATCAAAGAATGAATCAACTGTTTAAAAAAAGGTTTTTTTCGCAAATAGGGCGCTATCATACCAACAGCAATTCCGTCATATTTAAAAAATATACATTGCCAACACTTTTTTCAAATAAAGAATGATAAAAGTGCGTAAAAAAGGTCTTTCACAAATAGGCCTAGGGGGCGTATAAACTAAACAGCAACAACGCTCTACAGCTACACTAATCTTACACAAACAAGGAGTACTATAAACCCACTACTGGAAGCGGTATTTTTATTCAAACGTAAAACAATTTCGCTTAAGCTTAACATCTCTAGACATCGGTAAAAATGTCTCTATCACTCCTAGGTAACTGTATGCACAGGATTTTACGACATTATAACCCCAATTCATCTGATTATGTTTTAACAAGGTTAAATCTAACTGGGAGTAAGATGAAAGGAGTAGAAGCTTATCTGTCTTAGGAAATATGAAATTTTATCTTAACAGTTCGTTAAATCATAAGTTTATAACGAAAAAACGCGGAAGGGGAAAACGAGCAGACAACAGCGATTTTTGGGGGTAGAAGGTTAAGAGCGCCATCTGTCGTCCGTGCCAAAGTTGAACTTCCACTCGAAACGCAATGAGAAAGTGGATAAAATAATGCCATCAGCTATTTAACTGCGTCGATATATTTAACGACTTGACCCATGACATGCCCATAACACTGGCTTCTATGAATCCTATTTATTCTTGGATGCTAGGAAACTTGGTAGACGTAACAGTCTGTACCAAGTACCCAAGCATCCTTCAATAAACGCCTGGCAACATTGTGGTACGCATGGTACAACTAAAAAATAGGATGTGTATCTATCTTTCCAGTCACTGCAAGTCGTTAAGCCCTCATTACAGAGGATTTGAAACACTATCGTAATTCCAAGTGTCTCGAATCTCTACGTTCCTGTCCATTATGAACAGTGCTGAGAGAATGATACATCAGAAAGAGCCATTCAAATCGAATTGCCGAAAATATTATCCATATTTTCATTTCATATAACAGAGAAAACAAATTATTATGGTTCTGAGAGGAGCTTCCCATTTTGGTTGTTGTTCTCAAAAATATATCGCAAAGCACGGGCCTAGATAGATACAGGAGGCAATGTAGGAAATATAACGCAATGCACGGGCCTAAAAAGATATAAGAGACAATGTACGAAATATAACGCAAAGCACGGGCCTTGATAGATATAGGAGGCAATGATTTAACGACTTCGGTACTTGGGTTTATCTTTAATATTTAAATAAATATAATTATTTTTAATTATTTTAATCGCCAGTAAATAACTTTAAAAATAGTTAAATCGTTTAAAATAAAGTTGTTCCTATTATCTTTCGAAACTTTGCTAATATTGACGTTTAAAGTGAAGGGTACCCCTCTTGCCCGCTTTTTTCAAATTTTGGGGTATATATACGTTTCGATTCCATTATAATAATAGATAAAAACGCATTCGCGTGAACCTTTGGTGGAAGCCCTGCCATTGGGAGGCTAGACGTTTCTCGTAACCCTAGCCGATCGCCGCGTATATCTTCAAACCAAATAATAGATAAAAACGCATTTGCGTGAACCGATGGTGGAAGCCCTGCCATTGGGAGGCTAGACGTTTCTCGTAACCCTAGCCGATCGCCGCGTATATCTTGAAACCAAACGATGACGGAGGAAAAGAAGCCAGAATGTACTGACTGGCGTCCATGTGGAATGGACAAAAGACCTGAAGATGGTGGTGCATAGAAGCTGGTGTCAATGTGGAATTGACGAAGAACAGAAGATGGTGGTGCATAGAAGCTGGTGGCAATGTGGAATTGACGAAGAACAGAAGATGGTGGTGCATAGAAGCTGATGTCAATGTGGAATTGACGAAGAACAGAAGATGGTAGTGTATAGAAGCTGGTGTCAATGTGGAATTGACGAAGAACAGAAGATGATGGTGCATAGAAGTTGGAGTCAAGGTGAAATTGACGAAGAACAGAAGTTGGTGGTGCTTGGAAGCAAGCACGTACAGACTAGTGTCCATGTGGGATGGACAAAGACTAGCAGATTGTGGTCCTTAGAAGCCAGTTAGTAAAGACTGGTGTTGGTAGATGAATGACCAAATTTCCGTGAACCGCGAACGCGTTCCGGAAATCGGGTATTTGTTTGCTCCGATTTGTAAACTGCGAACGCGGTCACGTGGGGTCTGACAGACAGACACACACACACACACACACACACACAGACAGACACGGCCGGTGTAATACCTCTCACGTGACATACGTCACTCGGAGAGGTAATATTACCTTTATCTTCTATTAGGTTATTTGATAGGTCCAAAGAATGAAAAGGTACATTTTGGATTACTTATAAAACCAATGCAAGTTTATGAGCAAAATCCCTATTTTAAAATACAAATCTTTACATTAAATTACGTCACCATCAGAATAACTTGTACGAATATACACCATTTAACTCCTATATTATCTAAATAGAGTTCCTCAATGGAGACAGTTTTTTTCATAACAACCAAAATCTGTCATGTGACAAGTAGATGGTGTCAACATCCCACGCAACTTCTTCACGATAGTCCGTGATAATTGCACATACAAACGTAAGGAGTTGAAAACCTCCACAAACCAGATCTTTTGATTCTAAACCCATTAATATATGTCACTGAAATAACAATTTATTGAATGACGTAACAGATACAGTTGTCGAAGAGACTGACAGGAATTTCCCAATAGGCGGCGCGCGGTGTTTTCCCGCCAATGACGTCACAGAAATGACGTCACAGATACAGTTGAAGAGACCGTCAAACGCATGCGCAGACTCACCGCGAGTTTGCGCGCGGTTTTCAAATTTCGCGGTTTTCCCGCGAGGCGGCGCGCGGTATTTTCCCGCTAGGGGGCGCGCGGGTCTCCCCGCGAGGGGTTTCCCCGGCGGCGAGGGAGCGTTGATTACGTCACTCATTACGCCATAGGTCATTGACCTACTTTTAAATTGGTGACCTTGACCTACATTCTACACCTACGGAGGTACGAAGTGGGGGGTTATACTACTTGTATAAGGAAGGTTTTTTGATTGGATGTAACTTTTTTCTTAATATGTTAACTGTATTAAAAATATCTCTCAACTATAAGGAAATCGCTGTTTTCTTGATGTTTGGTTGATGGGCTCGAGACGTCACAGTGACGTAAAAGGTTGTTGTACGGAAAAGTGACATTTTGAAGTTAGCGCTGTTTTCGAAAATGGAGTTGGGGAAACGTCTTACTGGCCCTCAAAACTTTACGAAGCGCAAATGCCTCTTTTCAATTATTAACGGGCTCGCAAATAGTGAAATTGTTTAAAAAATAATGTCCATTTGAATGGTAGAATTAGTTTTGTAAAGAAAACTAATACAATTACTGTAGAAATAGTATTATTGGAATTTACTTTTTAAATCCCGCGCCAAATTTTCGTCTGTCAAGTGTTCAATAGTCAAGCGCTACGTCACGCCATCAAAAAAACCATATCGATTAGATGGTTTTTTTGAATGGTTAATTTGTTAATTCATGGCTAGCGCCCAACAATCTACTAAATCCGAATTAATCAACTCATACAGCCGACAATATTCCATAAACTAAAGATCTACATGGACTATACATAATCGTATTTAATGACATCGGAGTGCGTTCAGTGTATATTTTCAAATTAACCATTCAACATGGCTCCGATATGGTCTAGTGGTTAGGATATCTGGCTTTCACCCAGAAGGCCCGGGTTCGATTCCCGGTATCGGAGCCATGTTGAATGGTTAATTTGAAAATATACACTGAACGCACTCCGATGTCATTAAATACGATTATGTATAGTCCATGTAGATCTTTAGTTTATGGAATATTGTCGGCTGTATGAGTTGATTAATTCGGATTTAGTAGATTGTTGGGCGCTAGCCATGAATTAACAAATTAACTTAAATGATATAAATAAACTTAATTTATACTAACTTAAGCCACGGAAATATTATTTAATTAGTTTTTTCCATCAAAAATGGTAGCAGAGCGTGGTTGCGAGAAGTAAACAGTAATGGACTAAGGCTTAAGTTAGGGATACTATTAAATGCGATTATGGCGGCAGCGGAACCTGGAACGTTTTCTTTTCCGAAATTAACCATGGAAATTATAAAAGATGGAAGGCAGATATGCGAATGGCGTTACTGGATTTTGGTTTGTGGAAATTCCCCCCCTGCGCTGCCCGCGGGTATCGAGGCTTACTATTCTCTCCGCTTTGATTATTTGAGCGTAATTTACAATACTTCTTGGATCACTAGCTTTCCAGAACTCGATGAATTCGGACAAACCACGTCAGCATTACTTTTACCTTGGTTCCTACCTTTCTTAATGAAAACTAATTTTAAGATGAATAGCAGGGAAAACCGTTTAGGGAACAGAAGCACGTGATAATCACATTCATTTTAAAGCATTATACCTCTTGAGAGTATGAAGCACATTTTATTAAATATTTTAAGAATAAAACACATCACATACTATTTGCGCGAAATACGAATTAAAATACTATTGATTCAACAATTTTTTCAAGCGATTTTAACCTTAAAAACTCAGCAATAGCGCAGCTTTTATTAGTGAACCAATTTTTAGAATTTTATAAGTGTGAAATTTATAAAACTACAACTAAATACAAGAAAAAAATAATGTACTTTCAAACTTTTACCCGTATTTATTTGATCGAAATTGATATAGTCTATCCGGTTATATTCGTGATATTTTAGCGTGCAAACTCTGTTCGAAAGTAAAACTTTCAACTATCTGGACTTTGTATCCCGTTATCCCATGGACTTTGTCACCTGGAAGAAACCAATGGAGGAATCGACTAATATTGACATCAGTAGCATCGTCGTTCCGTTCTACATGCTCTTTTTGTTGATGTCAATATCTTTGGCCTTAACTTTCTTAGAGATATTTTTCCAAAATTTATTTTAATTTCAATCACTAGAACCTCATTTGGAGACTGATTGATCCAATGATAGAGAATATTTCCTTATGATTATATCCTGTTTATATTTATATTTATATTTATTTATATTTAAATATAATTTTGTTGTTAGTTGTTCATGTTTGTTACAAAAAACCTTTCATTAAAGTTCACCGTAATGCTACTACCAGTGAATTTAATATTTTTTAAATTAGATTATATCCTAATTTGATATGGGAATAAATTAATTTTCTGGATTTGGCACTGAAAGAAAGGCTACTCTTATTGTTAAGCAGTAAGATAAGAATCTCTACTATGAAATGTTTCAATATGCTTTTCCCAAAAAACATATAACGCAAATTTATATAATAAAATTGGAAAACTCTCGTGTGGTATTTCAAATGAGCAAAAGTTAAGAAAATTTTCTGAACATTCGAATTTCAAAATTATACACATTAAATTCGCCGAATGTTTTATTAACACGATATCTTCAGATATCATATTTATATCTTCAATATTAATATTGATGTACAATTGAAACCTTTCTTGGCGTTGCACGCTTCTTGTAAATACAAATAAACTTTTTGAAAAATAATTACTATTTTTATCATCGAATTTTGCAACATTTTATGTATCACTGTGGATTCATCAGACTTTTTTGGCACACTATATATTTGTATATCCGGAACATACGTGCTCTGGTTAGTTTGGCTACGATAGCTCTGACAGGGCCTACAAGAAATTAAGTGTTTAAACTCGTCGATGATCAATATAGATCAAGAAACATCATGTGGAATTAACCTGCTTTCGTTTCTAAAATGGAAAAGTAAATTTAATCAAATTCAGCGATATCGTAACTTTTAATTTGTTTGTAAAGTTTCAGACTTTTAACAGATATATAAGATATATTTAAAACTGAAACGAATTTTTTTATTTGACTGAAATGTATATCTTAACAAAGGCAATAATATATAAATATATGCCAAGCCTCGCTCTTGAACTGCTAAACATCCACATTATAAAATGCTTCATGTTCAATTCAGAACTACTATTTATTGAAAAATTATTTTAAATTAGTTTTGCAACGGTTAAGCTGAAATAGATATTGACTTAAAACTACTAAGGGCTCTCTTCAGTGTACACAGAAAAAAGTTAAGAAAATAACCCTTTTGCCTTAATACGAAAATGCAAAATATTTTTTATCATGTTTTAAAATGCTCATGTTTAAGTATGAATAGTGTTTGAGTTTTAAAAACCGTATGTTTAGGTCATATCAAGTAGGAGTGTGCGAATACCACTTTTGGGTATCGAACCGGTTACGGAGTACCAAAAGATTTTCGTTATCAAAATCCGAATCTAATAGTTTATTGCAAATCGAATACCGAATATTTTTTCTAACCGGTTAATCGCGAATAGTTAAGCCTGGTATTCGCCAATATTTAATCCTAATTCTCGCGAATACTAGGCTTAACTATTCGCGATTAATCGGGTAGCAACTCTAATAGTAGGGTCTTCGTGCCGATACCAAAACATACAGTGGAAGGCAGGGAGGAGCGAGGAGTGATGAGCGAGGAGCAAGGGGTAAGATGGTGGATGAGAAAATATTTAAGATGGAGGTCTGTGTAAAGGAAACCTTTAGGTTAAGCTTCTTTGATTGACGCACCCCGCTCTCGCAGCTACAAGCGGGCGTTCATTGACAGGTCAATGAAGCGTGTTCGATTCTCGGCTGTCGTTGTTCATACAATTCAGTACGAAGATAGAGTGAATTACGATCAAGAGATAAACAGTATTTTGATATGTTAATTAGATCAAAATTCGAACCATTAATTTCACCGGTATTAATTAAATGGGTAAAGGGGATGAAACCCAAGATTGTGTTGAGGGTGAAATAATCTCATCCAAAAACCCAACTGGGAAAAATTGTGGTCATTTGATTGATGGTACGTTTTCTCGGATAATATTGGGAGTAAGTGCAGTTTAAGCATGGTTTTACGGGCCACTTGACAAGTTGACATAGGTTCGATAAGTTTTGATTTTTTATTTGCATTGCTTCTGACTAATTTTAGGGTGCTAAACACGAATTTATTTTCAATTTAAAAAAATGCCTGGTAAACTGCACTTATATTTGCTTATTTTATATACCCTATACATAACTTTAAGACTTGGAGGATTGATACCTTTTATACCAGGACGCCAAGCTACGTGGCGGACAAAGTGCAGTACCAACCAGGAATGAAAGATGAACCATCTTGGGTACAATTAAAGTCTTTCTGCCACACGTTTCGTCTTGCCAATGATAAATACTCCAAAAACCTTCAAGTAGATGACAGAAAACGTACCGATATCTTGAACAAATGAAGAGGTATTGTGGGTAATTTCAAGCACAGTGGTCCTTCAAGTATCCTACTTAACAAAGCTCAAGAAGAAAAGGGTGCAGTTGCAAAACATTTATTAAAAGAAATTGCAAGCAGGTGGAACTCTACTACGTGCTAGAATGAATGTGGGAGATACGGGGTTTCATAACCAGCAATCTCTAGAAAATGTTGAAATTATTGCGTCTGGTGAATGGAAAAGCCTAAGAACGCTGATGGACATTTTAGAACCTTTTGAAGTAGCCACCAAAGAGCTTTCAGGAGACCAATATCCAACAGTTTCAATGGTGTTTCGTGCTTTTCACTGTATTAACCTAAATGTGCTTAAGCTCACACGAGCTTCGAAGCTTCTGAAATGTTTTTTTAAGAAATTTAAAATTTAGATTTTTAGGTTTTAGGAACAACCAACTGTTGTTGAAGGCAATGGTACTAAACCCAAGCGTGAAAGACGTGATTCTTTTCAAAGAGGAAAACAAGGCGAGTGCAGGGTTTGCTGAAAAGTGAACTCTGTATTTTTGAAGATCAAACTAAAACCAATGCAGAAAACAATTCAGCCCCTGAACTAAATGGCTTGTGTGTCCGTATTCTGTTGGAAAACGATTCTGCTCCTACGTCCGTAACCTCGCTCATTGGTCAATCCCAATCAAACCTAAGGACTTTAATGGGTGGTGGTGGTTGAGAGGAGAAACACTCTTAAGGCCTGTGATAGGTAGAAATTTCCGTGTAGACGCCTTTTTGAAGTACCAAATTTGAAGTACTATTATCTGAACTCGGTAAAACGTTCAGTGTTCATAAATCAGATAATTGACCGGTTTTTAGTTTTACCGCTCTTTAGAGCTGGAAAACTATTGTTCCGACTGTTGGCTGGTCGGCTGGCTGGAAATGTTGTGACCTGATGAATTTTGTCACAAATGAACATTTCGAATTTTAAATTTCCCGCGAATTTTTCGCTCGAAATTCACCCGTAGTTCACGTTACACCTCATAGGTGGCATAACGTATTTTATTTCAATTGAAATTATTTTTCTGTCGGTGCCGGGAGGCGAACCTGCGACGTCCCAATCCAACCGAAGAGAGACGATAGCGGATGCGATAATGAAAAGCTTATCCTACATGATAACAATAAGTACTGTATTAATGATGGTGCTATCTCATGCCTCAATTGTAGCGAAATTGAAAATGTAAATAATATAAAATATCTTGGTATTATTATTGACCAAGAACTTAAATGGGACATACATATAAATAATATGTGTAGAAATTTACGACATCTTTTGTATAGCTTTAGAGCCTTACGGAGCATTTTTAGTAGACAGATTATACGAAAAATATATTTCGCCCTCTTTGGGGCTGTGCAACTAAAAATATTTTAAACCCACTTATTACATTACAAAACCGCATTATTAAAACGTGTATCAATAAGTCCTACCGATTTTCCAATATCACTGCTTATCAGAGCTTCAGAGTACTATCCTTGAGACAATTGTTTATTAGATCCATAATTATGAATATCCATAAATATAGAAAGATAGATAACTTCTTACTGCAAAGTACCAGAAATGTTAGGATGCTATATGTTATGAACTTTCAGTTACCGCGAATGTATATAGCAAAGACGCAAAAACAAGCTACTTATCTAGGATATAAACTTTTTAACATATTGCCACTAAAATTAAAAATTGACGATAACTCTCAAAGATTTAAAATTTCCTTAAACAAATGGATAATAGAACAGTACCATGAACTAGAGAATTATTTAAATTTAAACTAAAACAAGCAAATAAAAGAAAAATGTCTATGTATTGAAAAAAAATCATAAGAACTAACATAATCTGTATAGATCTACGCAAATTAAATTAAATTTTGTCTCATGTCCCCCACTACGCACACGCCTCTCGCATATGTAGTGGGGAAGAAAGTGCAATACATATTTTTGTAAAATAGGATGTTATATTCAATGCATTAAAGTATATATAATAATAATAATGAAATGAAATGAAATAGATTTTTAATATCTATATAAAAAACTATACAAGTAGTTCACGAGAATATAGACAGACATCATAGGATAGCAATACAATAATTACAGAAAATACACTTTTTACATATATACATGGGATTGAGATTAACTTTGTACTAGCGTATATTTTTAATCGGTACGGAAAATATATCTATTGTCTGGGAATATTTATTATACGTATTCTGAATTCGAGTAATTGGATTAAGAACTTTCATAGGTACATAAAAAGTCACGGTATGACGGAGAGAATTCGGAATTAAAAAGTTAAGTTTTGCGAGTAAGTCGCTTAATTTAATCTTATTATTAATTAATTTTGAAAGAAATTTAATATCAATAATTTCAAGTAAGTGGGCTAGAGATGGAAGGCCAAGCCTTATTAGTAACAATTGATAATCGTAAGCGAGATTTCGCAAGAAGAACGTATGGGTGTATAATATAAATTTCCGTTGAACCGATTCTACTCTTTGTCGTAAATAGGAACTACAGCCACTCCATGCCAATGAACCGTAAACAAGTCAAGAACGTACTAGACTGAGGTATAGCAGTTTAAAATGTTTTAACGATCTTAGAGACCGACATAGTTTTAAGGAAACGGCTAGAGTTCGGCGACAGCGATTAACTGTAATCGCCACTTGCTCGCGAAAAAGCAAGGCACGATCAAAAATAACGCCAAGATTATTCACCTGTAATTTCTGAGGGATAGTAGTATTTGCAATGGTGTATGTATTACAGATTTCTCTGCCCACTCTCCTCGTGAAGGTTACCTAAGTCGATTTGGTAGGGTTAATTGGCAGGTTATTGGCGTCACACCATAAAGCAATAGCGTGCAAATCACTTTGGAGTTTAGTGCAATCTTCGCGAGAGTTAATAGTTTTACAGATTTTATGGTCATCCGCGAACGCGATTAGCATGGAGGATTTAACTGAATATTGTAGGTCATATATATATATATTGAACAATAAAGGGCCCAAGGATGAACCCTGTGGCACACCGCAAGTTATAGGGTAAGTAAAATAATAATAATAATAATAATAATAATACGAGACGTCAGTGAAGACGCCCGCGCGCGCTACTACGTAGCTACGCTCGTTTATAATAAAGAGTTTTATTATGTTAACAATGTGTTAGAACATATTTTTTACCTTAAATTGTTATATAAAGACTATCAGTTTGTCTCACTCATTCACCAGTCAGTATGCCAAGATTATCACAGGAAGAACGCAATAGGCTCGTTGCGTTACATGAGGCTGGTAGGGGTGTTCCTTTTATTGCGCAGCAACTGGGCGATTGACAGGCAAACCAAGACCGGGAACTCCACTAGTTACCACTGCAGAAGAAGACGACGTTATTGCTCCTCTTGTTGTGAATAATCCTACCACCACTGTTCGATCTGTAAAATCCATCATGGAATTGGAAGCGTCGGAAACAACGATTAGAAACCGATTACGTGACGTTGGGCTACACAGTCGTATCGCCGCGGAGAAGCCATATCTCAAACCAGAGCACGAACAAGAACGGCTAGCATTTGCGCGCGCTCACCTTCACTGGAGGAACGAATGGAATGAAGTTGTCAT
Organism: Phalangium opilio; assembly: GCF_054372755.1. Lineage (NCBI taxonomy): Eukaryota > Metazoa > Arthropoda > Arachnida > Opiliones > Phalangiidae > Phalangium > Phalangium opilio. The sequence continues at coordinate 1,159,264 of NW_028324203.1, forward strand.
CAGCGACGAATCAACATTTTGTTCATCTACGGACCATCACGTAAGAGGGTGGAGAGAGAAAGGGACCCGATATGATGCGGCTAATATTCATTCAATCCAGAAGAGCGGACGGTTTTCTGTGCCAGTGTGGGGGTTGTATTTCAAAACATGGAATTGGCAAATTGGCGCGAATAGAAGGGCACCTTAATTCCGATAAATATATTGATGTATTGGAACATACCTTTTTCCCTCATGTCGTAGACAATCATTTTCCGGACGGTAAATTTATATTTCAACAAGATAGTTCGAGTATACACAAGTCAGTGCAACCATGGCGTATTTGGATGAGAAGCATCCGGAAATAGATCTAATGAACTGGCCAAGAAATTCACCGGACTTATCTCCAATCGAAAACCTCTGGGCGATTAAGAAAAGGATTGTATCCCAGAACAATATAATTCCCAATGATAAGGACGAACTATTCACCATCATCCAGGCCGCATGGGAAGAGGTTGGTGAGCGGCCCGATTATATAAGCCATCTGTTTTCATCAATGCCGCAGAGAATGCAAAAGGTTGTAAACGCCAACGGGAAAATGATCAAATATTAATCGCATAATGAAATTAAAAATGAAAACGTATAAATGTATTTATCCTAACCATGTTCATAATTAAGAATAAATGTTGGATAGTAATTAGCAAAGTGTATTTATTCTTTATTTAACTTGTTATGTTGGTTGGGTTGTTCTCAATAAAATATATACACACTCTGCATTAATTGCGTCCTTACTTAACCTTCAAGGATTTAATACTTCGTGCAGCTCAGCAGATTCCATTGATTGTCAAAAAGACCATAATTTGCCATCGGATACACTGCTAAGACTAGTGGAACTTTAGTATAATACTAATTTCGCGTTGTAAATAAAGGGTTTCTTGAGAAAGGTTCGTCATCTTGATTATGGCGAATCCCAATTAGTTGAAGACAATGAACACAACCACTTTCTCAAATGTAGGCACCACTTTGTGACCCATGCTATACTTTGAATGTGGGTATTCTCCTTTTCAGTGAACCTTTATTTCCTCCACCAAGCCGTTTTCAATGGGTGACATATTGAGGGAATTGGTTGGCCATTGAATTTCTAGATGGTTCTCTCCGAAATGCGCCGTTTTCAACCAAACGTTCGTGCAGACTTATGTTGAATCTCACATCAAGAATCGCCCACTAATCTAGATAGAAATCTTTCTCCACCCCCTGGCATTTGGGAAACATAGTGGAACAGAATGTCGCACCCGTGGCCATATCTTCACCGGAGGAAGATTTGAAGTTTCATTCCACAATTGTTGATTATATCTTTGTGCAACACTAAAGGGTATCTCTATCCATAAGAATATGGCTCAAGGCATTGGTTCCGTGGGGGACGTGTATTCAGAAAATTGCAATTAACATCACTCTCCCTTTACTGGAATGCCATTCGGTAATTCGGATGAGCTATGCTCAACTGTTCACCTTCTCTTTAAAATCATCCCAATCATCCCAATCATTCAAAACCCCCTATTTAGCAGTTGGAAATGGAAAGTGGAGAGTGTAAAAAAAAACGCTTAGTAAAAAATTTATTGAAACAACAATATAAGATACGTTTTTTTATACCCATTGTATCAGATCAATAATTTGCGGCTTATGATTGAAACAAGACGTCGCGAGAGAGAAAGTTTTTAATTGCGGCGACTGTACAAATTTCTCGTCTCTGTTAATTATTTCCCTAATTAATAGCTGGTTGTCATAATTGCTGCCAAAATGCGATAATGCAATGACTTTCTTCACGTCGAATAAGCTGACTAAGTAGTCTAGGAACGCAGCTATAGGTTTTCCACCAGTGAAACGTTGTTTGCGAGGTCCAAATTGGTTGCATTTGATGCAATTAAAATCTAGGGATTGTTCTTCTATACAGTCTTCGCAAACAGAGATACTGACGCATAAGATAGCTTGATGTTCATACGCCCTCAACTTTTCCTGACATATTTTCGTCTGTATGCATTCCACATCAAAGAAAACATACATTAGTTCCGGTATATTACGGCGGGTTTTTTCGAGGGGATAACGCTGGGGTTTTGTCCTTTATCACTTGAATGTAACATAAATGGTCGCTGGGTTGATGTTTTCCACATACTTGACAAAAAATCTCCCCACAGGTGTGGTTAGTCTTGCGGCTTGCGAAATCAATTGTTTTAAAACAGTTTTTACAAAGGTAGAGCCTCTCACAAAGAGGTTTTTTGTTACCAATTGGAACCAAGTGACTGTTATAACAATCATCACCTCAGAATTTTCGCAAACATGACAAATAGTGGGACGCATACATTTAAAGCACCAGTCGTTGCATTTATGAGATTGAATACGCCAGTAGGGAGTGAGACACTTCTCGCAAAAGTACTCGTGACTAAACAATGATTTTATATTGGTAATTACATTGTAGTGATTATTTTCGTTAAGTAGAAAGAGGCGTGGTCTGTTGTCTGTAGGGTCGTTTTCGCCTAATATTAAAATGGGTACCCTATTTTCGAATTTATATACAAAGATGGAGTAGGCCGATAAATATAGTTTAAATTTCTGAAAAGAATCGGGGGTCCCGCATTCGTCTAGGGCGACTCCTGCCTTACGACATAGCTCTAAAGCGGCTATTTTTTGCATTTTGTTGTGAGGACCTATTCTGGTTATGGATTCGTAATGGGTTTTGACCTCTTCGTTGTTTTTGTTGTTCATGTAGTCACGATGAGAAATAGCTACACAGAGAGAACGGGGCAAGCAGAGGTTATCGGTACTCGTAATCCGACGTATTCCACGCCTATCTTTAGAGAAAATATTGAAGGGTTTAAAGGGATATTTTCATGTTAATTTATGGTAACCAATCCTAAAAAAAATTATTAAAACCGGTAGAGTTTGAAGCGAGGATTCCAAATATATATATATTATATTTTATAATATCGTTACTAATTTTAAAATTAATTTTAAACTTTTAAACTTTCGACGTGGGCGCCCACTACTGGCAAAATCATAAAACGCCGTTTCCCGCCAAATTGAAATTGTTCAGCGACTCCCCCAACCGCCTCTACCCATGAAGTGTAGGAGGAATTCTTCTAACAGTAGATTTCATTCTGTAGTTTTTTTGGGCAACATGACTTATCTTTCTGCAGTTTCCCGAGGTTGATTATTGCTATTGGTCGTGTAACTCGTGTTTAGTTTTACATTATCGTGTTAAGACTCGATTTAAAGGATTTGTGATCTTTAATGTAAGTTATATTCTATCGAAACGTCTCAAAGCATTACAAGCGAGATTTTTTAAACATTTGATTAAGACATTGACCTTTAAAGTAAATATGGACACTAGGCCTTTGCCAAAGTCTTCCAAAAATGTTTGGAAAAAATGTGTAGTTCCTCAATGTAGCGGGGATGATTATAAGAAACCGCGCTCTTTTCATAATTTCCCATCAAATGAAAAACTTCGCGAAAAATGGATTAATAATATTAATCTCCCTAACTTTGACTACAAATCTTCTTCTCTAATTTGCTCACTTCATTTTGAAAGTGATTGTTTTGAGCAAAACCCTGAAGTTGCAGCTCAACTGCAATCTTCGAGTAGCTCTTCATTAATATTAAGAACAAAATAAAAAAAACGCGGTTCCGACAATCTTTACAACATTACCAATCCCAAGTTCATCCTCTTCCATATCAGCTACGGCGAATAATCCACCAAAAAAACGTGGAACTGAGGTAAGTTTGTTTTTTTTTCAAGAAAGTTGTTTTGGCTCTTGAATTGTTTTTAGACTAGGGTGAGAATTTTATACTATTTTACAGGACATTGTTAAAAGTACTAGAGATCAATATGTTCAATGTTTACCGCCCAAACTTATGGGTTTTGTTAAGGACGCCTGCGTGCAAGTTCAAAGTAAAAAATCGTCATTAAGGAATGCTGGTATGCCTTGTGAAATTTTTAATTTAATCATATTATAAGATTGTAAGAAAACCTATGTTTACTTAAAGGCTGCCAAACAGACCAAATGGGAATAGAAGTTGCATGCCAAACAGATGCGCAAAGCCCTGATACATCTGAGGAAATTAGCGGTAGTCAAGAAATTAAGCGTTTCTTGGATGAAGAAGAAGATGAAGGGCAAGCCCCTAATCCCTTAGATGTTAGTTATACTCCATCCGAGCTACCTCAGGAGGATATTACTGAGTGCGTGTTTGTTTTAATGTTTGACTCATTAGAATTGGTCTAACTGATTACTTTCAGTGTTAGAAATTTCGACTTGAACCCCGAAATCGCGATGACGGAAAGAAAGTTTTTAGTATTTGAGAGTGCCTTGCTTCAGTTGTTTCATTTCTGCTTCCAATGCCTTCTTCCATGTGATGTAAAAACAACGACCTATGGCTCGATGGTAACCGTAGAAGCTACATGCCAAAGAGGACATACAAATATGTGGAAAAGCCAACCTATGCTAGGTCAAAAACCTCTAGGAAATATTATTATTGCTGCTTCGATCCTGTTTTCTGGTCTTAACCCTACGCAGGCGCTGCGAATGCTAACATTTGCTCGTATACAAAGCATCAGCAAAGCGACATATTTTCGAGTTCAAAAAAGCTTTTTGATTCAGTCTATTCGAGAAGTATAAAAATATTTTCGTTATAATGCAACAATATTAATTGATTAGCTTCAATTGGATCAGGTTTGGCAAGAGGAGCAAAAAACTATTTTAAATTCTTTAAAAAAGAAAAAGATGAAGCTTGGAGGGGACGCTAGGTCTGATTCCCCAGGTTTCAGCGCAAAATACGGAACTTACGTATTTTTTGAAAGCCAAATTAAGAAAATTATTCATCTAGTTCTCGTACAAGTAAGAAATTACAGATCCAGAGTTTTTTTTAATATATAATTATTTTTTTTAATGTAGAGCAATGAAGTTAAAAATAGTGTGGCGATGGAGCTTGAAGGGTTGAAACGAGGTATAACGTTCCTTATTAATTCTGGTTTAAAAATCGCTTCAATTGTCACTGATCGCCATGTGCAAATCAGAAGCTATCTTAAAATATTCCATCCGAAAATTAAACATCTCTTCGACTGTTGGCACATGGTCAAATGTAAGCGCGTATTAGTTTTCCTTATCCATTTGAGAAAAAGATTAGCCTTATTCTGGTCACGGTGACTTTCCCATTTATCTAAAATTTAATCAAATCTTAGCTCTGAAAAAAAAAATCCACGCTGCTGCTACGAAAGAATACGCTGTTTTGGATGAATGGAATAAAAGTGTGCAGAATCACATGTACTGGAGCGCAACCTCTAGCAAGGGAAATGCTAAGTTGATTAAAGCTAAGTTCATGTCAGTTTTGCGACACGTTGCAAATCTTCACAGTGGCCATGGTAAGCCATTTTCAAAATGCACTCACGGAGATCTCTCTTTGGATGGGAAAAAAAGAGAATGGCTTATTCCAGGTACTATCTAGTTTTAAGAGTTATTTCTGATATGTTATTAAACATTTATATCTAATTTAACAGGACAGCCTATTTTTGAGAAATTCAAAAAAATAATTTGTCTGTTTGAAAAAGATATTTCACAAATATCTCCGGAAACCCAGACATCAAGCGTTGAAGCTTACAATTCTGTCCTAATCCACTTTGCACCAAAAAACACCCATTATTCTTATTTGGGAATGGAAGCGAGGTAGCCTAACTTAGTGTACCCCCAAGTTTTAAATTGCATCCAAAATAATTTTGTGCTTGTCAATTTCCAAAGAATGTTAATAGCTGCTCTCCACTACAACGAAAACTCTGATAAAATTCAAGCGACGACAAAAGATGGTAATTTATGGTGGAATATATATTTCCCAAAGGCCAAAAAAGGGGAATATTCCGTTAGACCAATAATGCAAGCATCGACTTTTGGTAATAACATAAATGAATGCGAAAAAAATAAGGAGTTTTTACATAGATGTTGTTTAGTAAAACAAGCGATCATGATATTATTTCTTTAGATTATGCAGATAAGTTATTCGAGAAATTGTTAACAAAATGTAACAAATCTTATGAAGAAGGCCTGAGTGAGAGCTTAATTAGTACACCTGCGATACCAAGACCACTGTCATCACAATTTGAACACCCAGATAAAGAAAAAGCCGTTGAGGCTCTTAAAACCAAGCGTCGTTTTTCACATTAATTACACCCTAATTTTTATTGGAAGAATTACATTAAATGACAAATTTTGAAGAGTCATTTTAGAAAAATTTAAATGTTTAATAATAAGTAAAATAAAAATATATTATTTACAAGTGAGCATGAATTATTTGTCTTTATAAGTACAGAATGGGAAATAGAGAATTCTAGTGGTGACACTAGTACAGATTTATCAGGCTGTGTTAAATCACAATGTCCTTATAATATTTATGAGTCAGACGAGAGCGACTTTTCTTCAGTGAGGAACATTAAAAGTTTGGTCATTAAATTATGGAACTATCTTGGGCCAGGTTCAGTAAAACCTTGATAGTTTTCTGATGGAAATTCCCTTCGTATTCTATTTACAGCACAGCTTGGAATTGGACGCCGGACTCTTCTTCCTAAAATTCGATAAATCCATCGAGTGTATAATCGATAAATTATATATCGATAGGTGCTGAAAAATTAGAGAAACCATTTTAATTTTGTGCATGTGTACCTAACTTTTTATTATTTCGAAAGATAGTAAATAATAAAATAAATAAATAATAAAATCAATCATACGCATTTCTTTCATCCTCCGCTGGCACAAAATTATTCTCACTGAACTCATCGAATAAAATGTCCAGAATGTTACGGTTCATTAAATCGTTGAAAGTTTCGGTTTCAATGACACAATTGAAACCTTCCATTTTTTCAATAAGACGTTGGTTTGGGGGTTCGTCACGACAGCAAAAACTTTCTTCCACCGTTGGCATTATAAAACAAAACCCACAGTTGCACCTGTAAAATAAACTAGTAAACATTGGTTCAAAAAATGGAATATGAGGGAATGAAATTTAAAATATATTATTACCAATCAGTATTGTGCAAACGGGGATCGTCAACTTCCATTACAAGTTGGGCTTCTGGTTCATGGGCCAAAGGTTCAAATTGATAGGGTTGTAAGCCAAACTCCTCATGCTCACTATCTGAAGACGCGTCGTTTTCATTTGATTCATTAATAATATAAGATTGTTCTGATTCAACACTGTCTGATAAATCTGAACTATTATCACCACTAGAATTCTCTAATTCCGATTCCGAAGATGAGTTACTAGACATAATTAGGTTGAAAAGTTCCCTAAATTCGCCTTTCCGGCAGCTTAGCAGACGACAGTAGAAAAAACACTGTAAAACCCCCCGTATACTCAAAAATCACCCTATTTCTCGACAACCAATGGCATCGCCCTACTTTGTGATGTCACAACGTAGGAAACAAGCCTGCCATGTGTCCATCATACAATTTTAATTTTTTAACCAGAAACGGAATTTTTATTAATTAAAAACATTAATTGGACTTAAAATGAATACCACATAATTCTACGCCTATTTTTCTATATGTAATCACTTTCCGTTTATTTTAGTCGGGAAAACTTGATTCTAACCCTTTAAGGGTATATGTTAATATATGTATTGGATTTGATTGAAAATCCAAACCCTTATGGGTAAGGTCGGCCAATCCATTAATGAGTGGACGTTGGTTTTAACATAAACCATCTGTATTATGGCTTAAAATAAAACCATAAGGTGTGGTGTAGAAATGTCAGCACCCTCTGTTAGGTTAATTATTAAATAGTATGAATTATTATTATTAATTAACATAAAAATATCTTAAGTTGGTGGGAAAATAACAGCACTTAAAACATGAAAATAAAACTAAAATTTACATTTAGTTTTCTAGAAACTAACATTAAGTTAGCTTTGGAACTTCAGATGGCGCCACTGCTGATTTCTTTACATAGTAAAACCTTAGTTTAACATAATGGATGATTGGGGTCACTGGTCGGGCGACATTTCTAGAATATCCTACAATACATTGCCAATGAACTCTTGGTCGAATGGCGCTAAAAATCTTTTTTCACTCTTTCCGTTTGCTTTCCTTTATGAAAAGGTAGTTGAGAAACACGTCACAGTGAGAAAGTTCTAATACCCTCATAGACCTATTTCAGTCGAGACATCAGCGCCTATACAAAACGCCACAGGCGTACCCTTCGTATGGAGCGGCCATGACTGGATCAGTTTTTTTTTTTAAGGGAAAATGGTATGGGCTATGTCCCAGTCACACTAGTACTATCTGAAATAGTTAATAATAAGTGAATCATATTACAGCTCCCTATAAGTACTGGACGTAGGTTATGCTTTTGTAAACAGCGTTTTCTTCCAAGACATCCAAGCCCGCCAGCTATAGCTCAGTTTTACAAGTATAGTTTTCCCATTAACCCGGATCTTGAGTTAGGGTAACCTACGGAAGTTCCGGTTGATGATAATGGCTGTCAGACCGCCATAAGTGTCGTGATTAGTGTGAAGCTTGTTATCGCGTTATAATTTTGATTTAGAATGGCTTATGTTTCTTTGCTAATTAGGAAAAATTCCTAGGATCAATGTAACTAATTGCAATCGTTAAAGAGACATCTGAACACGATCTATGTGATATTAAAAGCACTTAACCGTAAGTGACTAAAGCGTTTTTTAAATCTGAAAAATATTGACAAGCATCTTTCGCAAACGGAAAACGTTAACACATTGAAAAAATTTGTCACATTTAAAAAAGGAAAACAAATTTCTATGTCTACGCACATAACCTTTAATTAGTAATAAATCGGTCCAACTATCCCCGCTAAAACCTTTAGATCGGTGGAAGCTCAGTTCTATACTAGGGATACATTAAAAATATTCTAGCTTGATGAAGGCTATTTTGATCATTTAAATTCATATTCATTTCCTTTTCAAACACAAGCGTTTAAAAAATACCTATAGACCGCCAATTATTTTTTAAAATCGGAAAAATAAAGTGAACTTCTACTATTATATTCACAACCCAACACTTTGTATGGAACAACTTGTTTCCTTCCGCGCTCTTCTCTCTCAAACCTTTCCTCATTGGCTACTACTTACTTCCGTTTGCTTGCCCTGCTTATTAAAAATTTCTTTCGCGCCAAAATCATTCCTCTGGTTTAGTTCAATAAATTCGCCGCAGCGTTTCGCATATACCCTTTTCTCTTCAGTGCTAGGAGACAATGCTGATGCACGGCGATGTTATATCGTCCAGTAATTCTAGGGAGCTGTAATATGATCCACTTCTGTTAAAACAAACGACCCAAGGGGTGGGCTCGTAATAGTAGCCACATCGTACCGTACTTAACAGGCGTAAAAAATTGAGTGAGAATCCCCTCGATATGCTACACTAATGAGTGAATAGCCCCTACATAGCTTACCCTAATGAGCAGGGCCGGATAAAGGGGGGGGCAAAGGGGGCACCTGCCCCCGGGCGCCAGCAAAATAGGGGCGCCCAAGATGTCTGGTGATACCCAAATCTGAGCGATTGTTTACTAAATTTTCGAAAAACTCAAAAATATGACGTTAGTTTTGAATGATTACGGGACTGTTTTTCGTTTTTAAATAGGTATATTAGCTATTGAGACCAATTTATTACACCAAATTAGTTGGGAGGAGACGATAAATAGATTTTCCGAGTCTAAATCTAGAAAAGCCTATTCAAAGACATAGGCAGGGCTGATACTAAGTCACTTTTTTAAAATTCGGTTACTAAAAGTCACTTTTCCAAAAATTAGTTACCATTTGTCACTTTTTTTGGATTTTTGAGTCTTTCGGTGTTATTTATCTTCTCAACCACAAGGTTAAACGTAATATATTTGACTGTATGACGGTTTAAACGCAAAAACAGCGAGATTACAGTTGATCAAACCCAAAAAATTGTGGAGCTCGCTTCGCTCGCTCATCGAATTTTATGATTGGACCTTTCCTTTGACTGGAAATATCTAAGCCCATAGATTGGGCTTAATTACGGCACCGACCTTTAAAATATCTTTAACTACTGAAAATAATTATGAAAATCGATCATGTCTGAAAACATTTCATTTAAAGTGCCCTTATTTTATAGCTTAATTTGCCCTTATTTAGTCACTTTTTGCTTACTATTTTTAAATTTGTTAGTCACTTATTCAACTAAAATTGAGCGTATGGGTGAGTATCAGCCATGCATAGGGATACTTTTCACTTAACAAAATTACAATAGGGAGCTAACAGCTGGCTAGGGGGAAGAGATAGTCTGACGTCACGCAGCCGACCTCTGGTTGGCATTTTTGCGCGTAGAATACTGTTTCCAACCGTTAGGGGGTATGAAACTCCAGTAAGAGATAGAAGGGTGTGACGTTTCAGGGTCAGAACTGTTAGCTCCCTATATTTCTAATAAAAACAAGATTTTTAAAATTTCTAGCTGGTTTTTATAAATTATGGGGCCAAGGGAGGGGGCGCCCATCGAGCCACTGCCCCCGGCCCTGCTAATGAGTGAATAGCGCATGCAAAAGATGGCCATTTTTTGAGTACTTCTCCGCCTCGCAACATGAAGAAACAATTTTCAAGACCCCGCTTTTCTTAATAACGTAGCAAATACTTCTGAACCTTTTCCCGTTTGACAGCTAGTTTTCTGTTTACATTCTGGAAATGTTTGGCATGTTTCATTGTTTCTCCATATCAATATTAATACCGTGTATTATAAAGCTATCTCAGAATTCCTAGTGCAATCTCACCCTTGCTACGTTCCCATAAATAAAAAAGTGCAAAAATAGTTTTGCGATACTCCGTGTGATTTCCAATAGGCTAAAATTGTACAGCACCCAACAATGATCTAAGGTTGTACAGTGTCTAGCTGCTCTCGCATACACTATAAAGTAACGAAAAGTACCACATAAACTTGAGAAATGCCCGTAAAATTCAATACTCGCTGGGTACAATCACCACGACACCATAAGGTGCCATTGGTAGTTTACCATACCTTTTTTTCTCTTTTTGTAAATCAAAAAAAAGCAGTGAAAACGCGAAGAAAATATGTCTTAAGCCTACCTATTCTTTCCCTAAGTTGTCGCGATTGATAGTTAAAATAGTTTGAAGCGCTACACCCTTTCTCTATTGAAGGTGGCAGTTAAACAGGTATGTGGTTAGTTACGGTTATATGTGAAAGAATTGCAACCGTGGATGCTTAAGTCTGGTTCTAAAGTGTAAGACTGGTGGAAGTCAGGGACGATATTTACTCATACGGGACTAGCAAACAATGCGAAATTCTTCATTTCCAGTACCAGTTTAAAAATGATTCTACACTTCTACAAACTCATAAAAGATACGTTTCACATCTCTTTTTAGAACCCGAGATTTATGCTAATCTTCAAAACTACCCTCGTGCCACTATTTTGAACAATCAAAGCTCGTACTTTTACCAGTCCTTTTCACGGTTGAATTATCGATAAGCACATGAAGGGGAAACGATACCAAACTTTGCCGCCCACAAACCAAAATAGGCGCATTGTACTAAAATACGATTATTTAAAATTTACAATCCCTTTCCTTTCTGAAATCCGCTCCCTTGTCTCAATGTCCCCTTAGGGAAGAAAATCCATACATCGAAGAAATAACGTTTTTCCAAGAAGAACGTCTTCTCTACGAGATTTCAACAGCTTGTATTTACTTTAGTATAGCAGTCATAACTGGAAAGACTAAAGGGTTTATAAAATGTCTCCCCTTAATTCTGGACGATATTCTTTATATGGGTCAGAAAAATTCTTTCTAAGACCACCAACGAAACTTAAAAAAATTCTCTTAAGCGCTATTATGTGTAGAAAGCCATAGCACAAAAGTTCAAGGGTACGAATTTTTCTTGGAAACGCAAAGGAGGGTCTTTGAGACGGTTTGGCGCGAAACTCATTGACCAAGAAGATCCAAGTTACCCAAAAAGGCAGTTTTTATTTGAAAAAGAAAGGGAAGAGCATTTATTATAAAGGGAAGAGCATTTATTATTAAGGGAAATACAATTTTTCTTATTTAGTAGCACATTTTGAAGATGTGCTTCGGATTTTTTTTAGTTATTTAGTATGGAAATTCCAACGGGGTTTAGAGGGAAAATGTAAAATGTTTGAAACATAACCTCACGCTCTATTATAAAATATTTATGTTTTCTTTAAATTGCTTCACTTACAAATTTAGATTTCAAGGGAGTATAATACTTGTTTGCAACTTCATATCTATCTAGCAACTCGTAAGGTTCTCGTGATTCAGGAGTGTATACTAGCAATTCGTTATGTTTTTGGGTAATTTCAAAAGCATGCAGATGATCATGGAATTTGTTTACATCGTACCATAAACAGCATAATCTTAGGGTCATATTAACAGAAAAAATATACTTAATTTCTAAGAAGCTTTTCACTTCCATTTCATTCAAATCCTTTCTCAAAAAACATCCTACAGTGAAACGCATGTTATCGTAACTGGCATTTTTACTGAGTAAAGTTTTTCTGGCATATCTTTTAAAATAAATTGAAAAGGTAATGGAAGCTTGTCCTTCGCAACTAAACACCCAGCTGACGTTTTTTGAATACCGTACTGTTTTTCCGCTAGTGTGTTATAACAGTGGTAGTATTGATGTCTCGAAGCCATAGTTTTTGTAATATTTTTGTAGTTATTCGACGTAAGAGCTATTTTCTTAAAGAAATTGTGCTTACTTTCGAATCGAATACAAGAAATATTTCTCAATGGCCCGTATTTAAGAAAAGCTTTGGGCTAGTGTATTAAATAATGATATTTTGGTGTCATAACGTCTCCTCCAAAGACCTGAGTAATAGAGTTTAAAAATGACTCAATCAATATTTTCAGTTTCGGATTGAAAGATTCGTGTAAGTGGTGCGCGTATATATAATCAACCACTTCTCGCAATTTTAAATAGCACAACCACTTTTGGTCACTCTCGTCCGGCAGCAAAGGGTAACATATAAATGGCAGTAATCTGAACAAGCAAAATATTTCGCTTGCCGATCCCTTGAAGTTCCCATTTCCTAAAATGGCGTTACTATTTTGAGCTTCTTAATGGTTAGGTTCCGTTTTTCCATATTTAAAAGACGATATTTTTTCATTAAATATTTCCAGGGATAAAATATTACTCATGATCATATGTTTGATTACTTCTTTCAAAACCGAAGGAATAACTCCTTTCAAGTCGTGCTTCGGTGTAGCAAAATATTAGACAAAAATTTAGACAGCAAAATATATTATTTAATTGTCGTGTTTAAAGACTATATTGTGTAAAAAATACGAATGAGAATAAGGAAATTTTTAAAAAAAAGTAGACTATTGATAAGCATTTTCTTTTTATTAGAGTTAACATTTTAGATCTAAGCGGAGAATGCTTATCAGTTGTGCCGAATTTGTAAACCGAGAGTCACTGTATTTACAGTAGCATTAAGAATAAATTGTTGATTTTATCTGTTATTAATGGGTCTCGTACATAATCTCCCTGGACATAATCCCCCCGGACAAAATCCCCCTATTTTGGATTTGCCAAGACTTTTCCCCCCCGATTTTAGACGCGTTTGTACAAAATCCCCCCAGAGAAAACGTTCAGGACAAAATCCCCCAAAAGGAAAACTGTTCAACAAAATCCTACCGAAAGGATCATTTTATTGAAAATCCCCCAGATAATAGGCATTTAGAAGTAAAGGTAAACGGAAGCCCAAATCCAAAGATTATCTTTAATAATAATGCAAAAGTATAATTCACAAGAGTGAAAGGTATTGCAAACAATGTTCCTAAACCGAAAGAAGTAAACTACTGATTTTGTTTTAACTTATTTCCAAAATTCCAATATTTTGGAAAAGGCGGCAATTTATGGTTAGTCAGCAATATTTTGGAAAAGGCGGAAATTTATGGTTAGTCAGCGATATTTTGGAAAAGGCGGAAATTTATGGTTAGTCAGCAATATTTTGGAAAAGGGGGAAATTTATGGTTAGTCAGCGATATTTTGGAAAAGGCGGAAATTTGTGGTTAGTCAAAAATATTTTGGAAAAGGCGGCAATTTATGGTTAGTCAGCGATATTTTGGAAAAGGCAGAAATTTATGGTTAGTCAGCAATATTTTGGAAAAGGCGGACATTTATGGTTAGTCAGCGATATTTTGGAAAAGGCGGAAATTTATGGTTAGTCAGCGATATTTTGGAAAAGGCGGAAATTTATGGTTGGTCAGCGATATTTTGGAAAAGGCGGAAATTTATGGTTAGTCAGCGATATTTTGGAAAAGACGGAAATTTATGGTTATTCAGCGATATTTTGGAAAAGGCGGAAATTTATGGTTATCAGCAGTATTTTGAAAAGGCGGAAATTTATGGTTAGTCAGCGATATTTTGGAAAAGCAGGAAATTTATGGTTAGTCAGCGATATTTTGGAAAAGCAGGAAATTTATGGTTAGTCAGCGATATTTTGGAAAAGGCGGAAATTTATGGTTAGTCAGCGATATTTGGAAAAGACGGAAATTTATGGTTATTCAGCGATATTTTGGAAAAGGCGGAAATTTATGGTTATCAGCAGTATTTTGGAAAAGGCGGAAATTTATGGTTAGTCAGCGATATTTTGGAAAAGGCGGAAATTTATGGTTAGTCAGCGATATTTTGGAAAAGGCGGAAATTTATGGTTAGTCAGCGATATTTTGGAAAAGACGGAAATTTATGGTTAGTCAGCGATATTTTGGAAAAGACGGAAATTTATGGTTAGTCAGCGATATTTTGGAAAAGACGGAAATTTATGGTTAGTCAGCGATATTTTGGAAAAGACGGAAATTTATGGTTAGTCAGCGATATTTTGGAAAAGACGGAAATTTATGGTTAGTCAGCGATATTTTGGAAAAGGCGGAAATTTATGGTTATTCAGCGATATTTTGGAAAAGGCGGAAATTTATGGTTAGGCAGCAATATTTTGGAAAAGGCGAAAATTTATGGTTAGTCGGCAATTCATACTATTTTCTCCATCATTGGTTCCGCTTTTCCTCGTAGGGGGAATACTACTATTTTTACTACTATCCTACTAAAACATTTTCCACTGTGGAAAACGACCTCTAAAATAGGAATGACCCTTAAGGGTTCGTCTCCAAGGTGGGGATTTCGTTCCGTAAGCGGGGGATTTTGTCTCCAGTTTGGGGGGATTTTGTCTGTAAATGGGGGGATTTTGTCTTATACCCATTTGGACGGGGGGAAATATTTGGAGGGATTATGTCCAGGGGGATTATGGGAGTCACCCGTTATTAATGGTTTTTCCGCTTGTGTTAATTTCAATCCGAAAGACATAAATAGATTTCAGTTGTTAAACTTTCTAAGTGTTAGATTAGAAAAAATAACATGGTGCCGAAAACGCGGGATAAGATTAGAAATTAATTTAGAAATTAAACGGAAAAACGGAGCGAAAAATGAGAAACGGTTAATAGAAGTTATTAAGCGTGTGTTTGAAAAACTTTGTGAACCCTCTACTAAATCTGAGACCAGAAGTTATTTGTATTTGGAAACTTTATAAATTCTTTACGAAATCTGTGACTTTACGAAGGAATTTCGTAAAATACGCGTTCGGGGGCTCGAAAATTAAACTGTATATCCCCAACAATCCGAACAGAAATGGATCCGCATAAACGAAACGTCGGTAAAAGAGGCTACGCGAGATGTTCGTTAACACGTCTAAAAAATGAAATAAATCAAGCCTTAAGGCTCGTTTACACAAGCGCGAGAATATGAAGCTTAAAGATGAGAGATGAAGCTGACCCGTGTTTCTGTTTCTCGCGTGACCGTTCACATGCCCGCGAGAATATCACTTGAGCGAGCTTTTTCCTAGAGATGAAGCTGATTTTCCGAATAAGCTCGCGATCTGCCAAGGTAGATTTTCTTGCACGAGTTCAGCTTAATCGGAATGTCATGTGACTTTTGCTATCCAATAACAAGCATGTGTTTAGTCGGCGCATGGTCGGTGGTTAATTTGTCTTCGTTTGCTAGTAGTTGACGCTTGATTTTGAGAGTAAAATTTGACAGAATAAAAAGAACGATGTCTTTGAATGAAATAAAAGAACATGAAAAAATTGTAAAAGCCAACAATAGAAAAAGTACACGGAAAGAAAGGAATATTTAATGAAAATAACTCGCGATTACTCGGAGATTTGGGAAAAGTCCAACATTAATTATCGAGACAGGGACTTGCAAAACATAAAATGGGAAGCCATTGCCAGGGAAATGAAATTGACAGGTAATTAATATTATATTAAATGATAACGTCGATACTAGTCCCACCGCCATTTTGTATGTTTACCTTCTCGGCTGCTCGCAAGAGTACCCAAAGCGCGCTTACTTGAAGCGCCTATGTGAACGATAGACCTCGCGTAGAGAACAAGCTTACTCCGAAACCGATTTTTTGCGCGAGATACGACTTCATACTTCGGAACCTACTTTCCACTTCAGCTCGAGAACCTCGCGCTTGTGTAAACGAGCCTTTAGGAGCCACGTCTTTAGCTCTAAACAACGCTATATTGACTAAATACGTTCTTCAGTTAGACAATATAGAATCGAACATTAGTGCTTTAAACGAGAAAAAGCAAGACGGACTGACTACGGACGCGGAATTGGACAAGGACTTGATTGATTGTGAAACAATTCAAAATAAAATCATCGATTTAAAGTCAAGGTGCATCGACGCTCAACTGAACTCTCAAATGACAAACCAGAGGTCATCAGCATCAAGTACAACGCAGATAGTAAGCCAAGCACAATTTCCTGTACCTTTTAATAACGCGCAGACTGTAAATACGAAATTGCCGCGTATAACTATCGAGAAATTTTATGGAGATATAAGTAAATGGCAAGAATTTTGGACATCTTTTGATAATACCTTGCACAATACCGAGTTACCCGATTCCGCTAAGCTTATCTATCTCAGAAGTTACCTGGGGGTATTGCTTTATCTAGTGTTAGGGGTTTATCAATGACCTACCTTAACGCGGTGAACACTCTCGAAGAACGATTCGATAGAGATGAAGATATAACACAAGCTCATATCGAAAATATACGAAATTTAGAACCTGTTAGAAAATCGTCAGACATAAGAAGTTTACGGAATTTCTTTGATGTTCTTTATGTTAGTGTTATGGGATTAGAAACTCTTAATGTTAAAAATCAATATGGGGCTTTATTAATTCCAATAATTACGGATTTATTACCAGAAGATACAGTTCTTAGTTATTACCAGAAAAACCGGAAGGCGTTTTGTATTGATAAATTAATCGAGTTCCTAAAAGAAGAGGTCGAAAGTAGGGAACAAGCTAGTAAATTGAAAAAAGGTTTTAGCATTCAAGATAAGAAACCCGGAAACTCATTTGCTAGAAACCCCAAAATTAATAAACCAAGAATCCATTCCACATCTGCTTTCAAAACAACTGTATCAGAAAATACTTGTTCATTTTGTAACGAGCCACACAAAATGGAAAATTGTATCACTCTAAATGCGGATGAACGAAAGGAAGTCTTCAAGATGCTATCACTTTGTTTTATATGTGCCCAGAAAAGACATACAGCAAGGTTTTGCAGGAAAAAAAGAGAAGTTTCCTGCAAATTCTGCCAAAAATGTCATTCGCACATGATATGTGGTACTCAATACAAAGCTGTTTCCAGTCCAGACAACAAGAAAGAGGAAGACAGAACTATTCAAAATGAAGTTGCAACTCTGTCCACTATTCTCTCTAAGAATTCCTCATCAAAAATCTACCTCCGTGCTGCCTGGGACAAGATATATCATGATGGAAAAGAAGAAATCGTACGATGTTTGTTGGATGACGGAAGCCACCGTACATATGTATAATCTGATATATGCCAAAAGTTAAACCTGCCCATAATTGGAAGGGAATCGTTGAACTTGACAGTGTTTGAAGGAAGGAATAAAAGGATTGAGCGTCCAAAGGTACAATTGTCTCTAAGAATCCTGTTTGACCCTCAAAGCATAACCGTAGAAGCCATTAGTATCACCAAAACTAAGCGGAAGTATACCAGGAGTTCCGAGACAAGACTTAATGAAATTATCTGGTGAAAGGGGATGGAAACTAGCCGATACGCCACCCCACGATGGACTCTCAAGTTCCAAGGAAATTACATTGTTATTGGGAGCAGATTACTATTGGAAGGTATCTAGCGGCGTCACCGAAAGAATTAGTTCATCTCTCATGGCACATGACACCATCCTTGGTTGGACAATTCATGGAAAGGATGAAGAATTGCAAGATGACGAATCCTCAATAGGCTCTTACAATGTATGCGTTTTTCACGTGATGAGTTACCATGAACGAAACGAAGAGGAACTAATATCTGAAAGTCTGAAAGCATTTTGAAAATTGGATGCACTGGAATCGTGGACAAAAATGATGACCAATTGATGAATGAAAAAGCCATACAAAGGGATTTCGACTCTAAGATTTGCTACGATGGAAAGCGTTACACAGTTTGTCTCCCTTGGAAGGATGAAAGAAAACTTTCAAACAATAACTATCAACAAGCAAAAATTAGATTTCAAGGCCAATTAAGAAATTTCAGGAAGAATCCAGAGTTATTCAACAAATATGCTGAAGTCCTCGAGACATACTTGAAAAATGGAATAATCGAAGAGGTGAACATGGGAAGCGAATCTAAGACGACATTTTATCTGCCGCACAGAGAAGTAATTAATTTACCTTATGCTTCAGGTGAAGCGTTTTAAAACAGTCACCAAGAGAGAAAAATTGAATATCATTGTTATGATTGCAACCTACACTGTCAAACTAAGAACCTCTATAAGGTGGTAATATGATATAATATATTTCCAACGGATTTGAAACAAACGAGGGTTCTGAACACAAAATAAATCAGGTTCAGATTTGAACTTAACCGGGGTCAGAGTCGAGCTACACGGGTTCTGGGTTGACTGCAACACGGTTCTTAGGCGATCTCAACACGGTTCTGAGTCAAACTTCATGGAGTTAATGGTCTAACTCAACCTACGAAACAGGGTTCTTAGGCTAACTCGACAGGGTTCAGAGTCAAACTCGACAGGGTTCAGAGTCGAACTCGACATGATTCAGAGTCAAACTACACAGCGTTCGGATTATAACTAAACAGGGTTCTGGGTTGAACTAAACCGGGTTCTGGGTCGAACTAAACAGGGTTCTGAGTCGAATAAACCGGGTTCTGGGTTTAACGCAATACGGTTCTTAACCGTACGAAGTGGAGTTCAGAGTCGAACTGAACCAGGTTCAGAGTCGAACTCAACACGGTTCTCAGTCAAACTACACATGGTTCCGATTACAACTGAACAAGGTTTTGAAGCACACGCCACATGATTCAGGTAGGAACCTAATACGGTTCCAAAAGAAACTAACTTGGTTCAAAGAAAAACCCCAGCTCGGATCGTAGATGAACTCCTTAGGGCTTTATAGAGAACTCATATCAAAGGGTTCTATGTAGATCAAAAAAGGGTTTAAAATAGGGGACAAGCGTTAAGAACCCTTTTCTTGGCAAAGTAGAACCTTTTTTTCTTAGAGTGCATGAAGACAAGGAAGAAGTGTCCAGTCCCACTTAATTTGGAGTCTTTTAATCTTGGTTTCACGTTGTGCCTGTGACGTACTTCAAATAATTCTTATGCACCTGCCGCTGCCTTCTTTGGATTCCCTTTAACAGCTTAGAAGTCTATAAATCTTCTAATTGGGTATAAGATTTGCTAAGCACTCTTGTACTTTTATATGATTTATCTTAAGAGAATTATCTGCAAAATATTATTTATGTATAACATTGTGGAATAATAAATGTTTTAATACCTGACATATGGCTTTAATTTACAACGCTGTTCATTGGGTGTAATAGCTCGCAGCAGAGGAGTCATTAAAAATGATTATAGTGGGTACCCACTATCTCCAAGCAGATAGCCACGCGGCATGTCCCCAGCCTTAAATCGCTCCAACACTCCACTGAAGTATGAAATAATACTTACTAGTTGCACATTAATTTAATAACTTCCTTTCCTGTCCAAGAATGCATTAGGATCCGTAGCTGGGGCTCTAATTCCAACATGTTTGCAGTCAATGGCACCCAGTACCTCAGGGAAAGAGCAAGTAAGCCTGAATGACACCTAAGACATTTGGAAATAAGAGATATAACACACAACATTTGGTCCAATGATTTAATATGACACTAACCTTAACCTCAACGACTTCAGCATCACCAGTAGGGAAGCGTATGAAGTCAATCATTCTGGTGTTAATGGCATTCGTCACTCTTTCAAAAGCTCTGCTTACGGAGGACTGGCTCATTCCGTGCTCGTAATTACTTGCGAGGCTATGTTGGAAGCTACCAAACCATAGAAGAGTAACGTCACTAGAACTTCATCCTCGACAGACAAAACATATTGGTTATGGCCATCTAATTCTTTGTGCAACTCCGGTCTTAACAAATAGCCCAACTCGGTGACTTTGGCCTTCGTCATGCGATATTGGCGCAAAAACTCGGCATCTGGCATAAGAATTGCGCGCCCTTCCTCTCTCGTTCGACGATATCTTTTTCGCCGTTCTGTTGCTTCTAGCTCCTCCACTACTTGAGCAAGCAAGACACGAGCCATAGCGCCAGCAATTTGAAATTAGTTGAAACTTGGATCTTGAAAAATGAAAGGGATTAGTGTTATCCTTAAAACTTTGTTAAATCCTTGATAAACTAAACAGATTAGATGTAGCCTGGAAAAATTTGGAGTGCTCAAGGTTACTAAACCAAGGCCATTGGATGATCTGCTCGGATTCGGTCGCATCAAATTCACGCTCCTGTTAAGCCTCGGCTCGCGTGTGCTTCAGTGTTTCTATTTACCTAACTAAGGCTTAACTCAACCAATTAACAAACTTTAACTCAAATGTGTTTTTATTAAATAAAGATCGGACGAAGGTATCTATTTTTACCAAAATAACATAGTTTAAATCTTAAGCTACACAATGACTAACTACTGCCTTAGTGACTGTAAATTTAACCGCGGGGGTTCTAAACATGGAGAAATGCTGAACTGTGGTTTCTGTAATGACTGGTTCCACACAAAGTGCCTGGCTCTCTCTAAAGTGGTTCCAGGCTCCTTCTGGTTTTGTCCAGATTGCCTCACAACGTTAATATAATTAAAAGAACTTCTTCCTGAACTAAAGAAACTAAAAGCTTGGAAATCGAAGAGAAACCAAGACATACAAGGCATCAATGACTCAATAACCTCTCTGAAAGAACAAGTAAACGATATAACTAAAGAACTTATATGTCATACGACTACCTTAGACCAAGTTACGAACGCAACTCAGGAACTGAAAGACTGTATTATGGGTGAGCTAAATCCAATGAAAGACATAGTAAAGGCTAATGAAGAGTCCATACAATCCGTTAAAGAAGTTACTCTTGAAAGTATAAAGATACTTGAGGAACAAACTCATATAAAACATAAACTCCCGGGTTCGGTCCCCCTCGTGCCCCGGGCAACTTTCAGTGTGTCAAATCCTCCTACCACTGATAAACCAAAACAGAGCTACAGAGACGTAACTTCTGGTCGAAAGTCCCAACCCAAGAAATTAATTCCCAATCAAACCGAGAACCACTCCAATAAAACGAGATACTCAGACCTCTATGAAAAACTTCAGGACAGACCTGTGACTAACAAACCTACAAACGCAATCCCCACTCATCAAAGTTTAAGACCTCGGGATGCTGACAAAACCTTCAAATTGAAGGCCCTAAAGAAAAATGATGTATATTTTATCGGCAACTGTACAGAAGATACCACCGAAGATTCACTGGCAGATTATATTGAAAGCAAAAATATAGACATCACCAGCTTACGAATCTCCTCAAAAGCTCCCATTGGAGAAACTAGAAATTTCATTCTTAACACCCCAGCGAACTTGGAAGATGTACTAAAAGCAGAGACCTGGCCAGTCGGTATTTCATGCGCTATCTTAGGACGATCAAAAACTAAAGACACAAAAGTCTGGGGTTCCCTGACGGACTGTACACTAATAAAATGTGGTACAACCTCAGTAAAATTATTGGTGTCAAATTTCTCGGGTGATACATTACTTCAGGATTTCATTGACCACCTAAATGTATTGAACATAAACCCTATTTCAACAAGTATACTCGATGCAGGACGCTACACAAAGGCATTTGAAGTAGTATGTACCAGAGATCAAGAACACCTACTCCGAAATAGAAGCAACTGGCCAGCTGGGATCTTAATCAGGAAAGACACCTCCACTCCTACCAATGCCCCAAGACCAGACAAAGTTTGAAAAAATTGTGCACGCCAATACATACAATTACCTTGAAAACCAAAAAATATTCTATCCTCTACAATCCGGCTTCCGTACAAACCACTCAACACAAACTTGTATTTTTAATTTGTTTGAGTCAATCATGGATAATCTAAATCGAGATATGTATGTCATCATAATATATATAGACCTTTCCAAAGCCTTCGACACAGTACAACATGACATCCTATTAAGTGACCTTCAAAAAGCTGGTATACAGGGAACTGTACTATCATGGTTTGCATCATACCTCCAGGGACGGTATCAATCAGTATACTATGCAAACAACAACTCCAAAAAACTCCAAGTAAAACATGGCGTTCCTCAGGGTAGCGTACTGGGGCCTATGTTATTTAATCTATACACATCAGTATTACATAACTGTCTACTACATACAACGGCCAATGAGTATGCTGATGACAACGCCTTAATCGGATCCGGATCAAATCTAGATCAGCTGATAAAGAACATGGAACAGGATGTCAAGGCGCTAAGGAATGGTCTCAATTTAAAAGGTCTCTTTTTAAACATTGACAAGACCAAATTTATGGTATTCTCCCCAAATAAAAAACTGCGAGTACACGCCGACCATTTAAATTCTCTGTGCAACGGCGAAATAACTCGTGTAACCTCTTTCAAGTACCTAGGGGTATGGATCGACGACCAATTATCCTGGACAGAGCAGATTAAATACGTCTCAAACAAAGTGAAAACTAGAATATGGCTCCTCAGACCTCTACAAAACTATCTGGATATATCTGCATTGCGCCTAATCTACAATTCCTGTATAAAACCAGTTTTCGACTACGGAGATATCTTTTACCATAACTCCACCTCAAGCAATATTGCTAGACTAGAATCTCTTTATAAACTCTGTACAAAACTCATAACCAATACCCCAAAATATTCTTCCGCAACCAAGGCTAAAGAATTAGCCCAAATCACCTCCCCAACATTTAACTACAGATCAAATCTTTTAACTCTGATGTATAACATCAAAAATAAAAACGTCCCACAATACATGCAAGAGTGGTTCCCAGACCCTAAGAAATCTCGCTACAGTAGTGCTCACAGAAATAATTTTTATGTGGAGGTTTTTGACTCTAAATTCCGCGCCAAAAGTGTTAAACATAGAGGCATCAAAGCCTGGAACGACCTACCCACCTCAATAAAAACTCTAAAATCAAAGACTAAATTTAAATCTACCATAAAAGAACTTTTAAGTGCTTGACTTTTTTAATTTTCTTCCTAAATTAATTTTATCTTGACGGACACCTTTGTAAATAAGATTTTTTTTCTTAATGGTTGCTCCAATAAAAGCCTTTATTATTATTATTATTATTCGTTGACTGCGGGAATAATTCAAGAGATTAAATGAATACTTCATAAATTAAAGAGTTTAGTAGAATACTTCATAAATTAAGGAGATTTGTTTAATCCTTAAATAAATTACACTGACCACTTTACTTACTTGATCAAAGCAGAGATCGTAAATGTCGTCTGCTGTGGCTGCGTTCAGCACATGGAGTTACCGAAGCTACCGTTAAAATCGGTGTTTAACCGGTTACTTATTTCTTGGTTGATAAAAAAACACTTTGAAGTTGGTGTATCATTTGAAAGTTTACAACGGAGTATGCGCAGAATTTGCAGCAATCACTGACCCAAGGAATGCAACGTCATCGATGGACGCCTCCAATTAGAAGTCCAAGGGTAATAGTTGACGGTCCAACCTGCGAGCCAAGGGCAGAAGGAGGAGTTTAACTTTTCTGCAGAATACGGCCGCGGATGTGTCGTAAATGGAATCGAAAAATAAGACAAGCTTTTCTAGTCACGTGTTGGTCCACGCTCGTCTGCTATAGCTATGGTCTGCTTTAAAAGTTTCAAAAACTCTGTTTAGGTTTGATTATCCCCTTCATTCTGCAAATTCGACCCTGGTTGCTTCATTCGCGTTCTTTGTTGCGTTAAGCACACTTAGGTAATTGAAATGTATTATTGGTTTTGGTTAGTTAACTAAATGATAAGCAAATATAATATGATTTAGGTGTATTTGGATGCAATGAATCCTTATAATCCTGGATGCTCGTTTGGAATCAATACTCTAAAAACTCGGGGTTTATATGTTTCCACGCCAGTTCTAGCATCTTTGAGTAATACTGTTTTATAGAATGTTATTGCAATATGACAGAATCTTGTGAAATTATGAATTGTATTAAAATAGTGTAGGCGAAAGCATTAGCAATGACGAGAACAACGTTGATAGCGATGCTTCCAGTATGTATTTAATTTGGACAAACAGCCTCTTAAATTAAGATTGAGAGAATTATTACAGACGCCATATCAAGAGCTCATTCTAGTGAGGGTGATGAGAATTACAACCTTGATGGTGAAGAAATATTAGTAGCGTTATAGGATTTAAAGAACAATGGGTTTGATGATGAAATTCCTAAATCACTTCAAGGGGTTGCTAAGTGAACAGAGTGAACAATTAATGGAAGACGATAGTTTGGTACATGTTTTTTATTGTGTTTGAAGTGTTGTGAAGTCAAAATCGAAAAAGCTTGTCGAAAAGAAATTGAAAGAAATTACGAAACAATTGATTAGAGGTAAGTTGTTATTGTCAAAATTCTCAAGTGAATATTAATCTCGTCATCGCACGAATAGTTGGTGTGAACAATCTTTAGATTGCAGGGAGAAATATGTGAAATGTATTAATTAATGTTCTTGCTTATTACACGAGATTTATCAGTTGTCTATTATGTCAATTTAGAGCTAGATTTATGTTTTGTAATTCATGGATTTAGCTGA
Organism: Phalangium opilio; assembly: GCF_054372755.1. Taxonomy (NCBI): domain Eukaryota; kingdom Metazoa; phylum Arthropoda; class Arachnida; order Opiliones; family Phalangiidae; genus Phalangium; species Phalangium opilio. The sequence goes on from NW_028324203.1 coordinate 1,184,438, forward strand.
AGATTATAATGAGACGCCCAATCGGGTTCCTTGATTTCGCCCGTTTACAATTACAACCGAAACACGCCTCTAAATTGTCAATATTCGATCTTCGGTTTTGGAACGACAAAAATGTTTACGTTAGTCATAACTCTATCGAACAATGGCGCCTTGACTTTTTCTTCGACGTAAGACGACCAAATATACACTAGTCAAGGTTAGTTAGATAGATAGTTAGTTAATAAGTTCGGGTAGTGCTAATCCGTGATTAAACTTAAATTTCGCAGATGTCAATAATTTTCCAACAAAGATTTACTCGAAAGGAAAAGTAGAATTTGACATTCAAATATACGCCGGTGCCAAATTTGAATATTTTAAGATATATTACGAACTTGTACCGGATTGTAAGTTCGTGTAATTATTTATTAATTGCCAATAATTTAATTGGAGTTAATTGTTGTAGCTTGCAGCGGAAGAATTGATCTAAACCAAAGTTATCCGTCGCGAAGCTTCTCCTTTTTAACGCCAAATAATCCCTCAAACTCTCTTCCAATAACCATGGACAATGTTCATTGCGATTGGTTAGTTACTAGCCCTCCAGGCTCAAAATTACGAGTCAATTTCCCAGTTTTGGAGCTGAAAAGTTTCGACGATCAACTTGTCCTATCGAGCTCTTTCCCCCAATTTCACCCCTTGTTGCTCTCGTCGCATGTGTTGTGTTTTTCCCTTAACAGTGTCATTAACAACCATGTTGTTTTCCGTCACTGGTGTCATCGTGGCGTTTGCCATATTGGTCATTGCCTGCTATTTTTTCATAGAAGAAATTTTCAGAACAAATACACCAATAACAATCGTTGGGAAGCTTTATCGACTTCAAATCTCAGCTACCAATCCGATAAAGATATCGTAAGCTTTTAACTTCTTTCAAAGCCATTTCCAAATTTAACTCTCTAATTTTGTTGAAACTAAAAATGCGCGACATTCTTAACCTTCGCGAAGGTTGTGATATAATTAAGATTTACTTTTACTTCCCTAAGCAACATTAGTCGATAGTTCCCAACCCATTAATTAGTAAATTAATTTAGCGTAATAACGTCGTATTTATAAATGAGTTGAAATGTCTCGAGTGAAAGCGGTAGGGTCAAAGTTGAGACCTATGGTCACGTCAACCCGAACTATCGCCAGGAGTAAAAATATTATTTATGTTCAGATAGAGATAATAGAAAACCTTGAGAAGCTACGCACGAGAAAAGATGCTTATGAGGCGTAATCTTGGGGTTCAAGCCTACATTGTAGGGATTTAAATGACGTTAAAAGTGTTATACGTCCAATTTTAACAAGCACATCGGAGGACAAAGTTTCACACGAGACAAACATCTTAATTCATCAAAGGGAAACCCTTACAATTACTAAGTCGTAAAAACATACTTCGGTATGTTGATGGCATAAAATAAGTAGTATGACAAAAAAATTGTCATGTTATTGGGTTTTGCTGATTAAAAATCTTTACAAAGACTTTCAGCTATAAATTATCTTGTTTGCAGGATAATTGAACTTGGTTGAAGAAAGTTACCAATAACAAAAATTGATATAAGGTCTCCAAATAAGGAATCTCCAGCTGTGCTGATGTAAGTGCTCGGTGCAAATTTACGCTCATTATGTAGGAAATCTGAGGAAGGAACGACATTTATCATCAAGATTGGCCACTGCAAAAGATAATGTTGCAAATGACGTACGATCTTTTATTGAATCCCAAGATAGAGGTGGACTTTTTTACCCTACTAACGAGGCCTTATATGTTTTGACTATTATACAAGCATGTTGCCGAATATTATAAAAATGATTTTATTGACAAAAGGGTCGAAAAAGTTACAGAAAGTGTAGAACAAGATTTTGAAGCCATAGGAACACGTTTTGCGAAGTCATATCTGTTAGTACAAAGAACTTGTTTAAAAACACTTTGGAATAACTTCAACAGACATCTGCTGGTTCTTTTGATAAGTGGCGTTCAACACAATACAGATCTGAGGCATAATTTTCAACGATTTTCCTTTACTTTAATTAGACCATAATATTTAGAGTAGATTTTTTACGTTATTTATAATAATAATAATAATAATCTTGGCTTTGTCTATGAAGGGATTTCCACACTTAGCCTGTGGCTTGCTTACAGGTTGACATAGTTCCTAATTTTTATTATAAATATTCCCCATTTTTGTACATGAAGCGTACTTTGCACGTGCGTTCACTCGAATATAGACAGTTTCTGGTTGTCTTGAGGCGGGTCAAAAACGAAGTAAAGAAACCGTTCTTCGTCCATGCTGTATGGATTTAAACAACGATCAGACACTTCCTCATTGGAGTTCATAGAGAAAATTTTCCGATTTGTAGCTGCACCATCGCCAATTATCGAGATGATTTTTAAACCCAAAGATTCTAACTTTTCAACAGCTTCCCATAAAATGGAGTTTAGATCATCGGCTATCAGAGAATTCGTTGCAAAGTGCGCGAATGGATATTTTAAATGTAAAGCATGAGCAATAATACGTGGCTAGCGACGTTCATCTCTTTATATTGTGCATTTTCTATATCATTGATGCGATTTTCGCCGTTTTGGAAATGCGTATAACCAACAATGTCTCCAGTGTCTTTTTTGTAAATCAGCTCTTCTTTGCACTTCATTTCATCTAGGATGGAAAAACATTGTTGCCAAAGTTCTAGTTTCTCAGGTATTATGTTCATCTTCATTTTTTTGAGAACGTCTTCAGAAAAGCCCAAACACTTCTTACTACGGTTTGTGTGACGAAATAGGGTACTGTATGATGGTAATTTCAAAATTTTAGAGGCTGCTAAGTTTTTAAAAGCACAGGGTGATTTGTGGTATTGGTAGAGACACCATTGGATAACAGAAGGATGCCATCTTCTTCCCCGCGCAATAAAAGAGAGCTGCACGGAACGGAATTTTTTCCGTTTTTCGCGGAGTCCGTTCCGTTCCGCCGGCTTAAAACGGAATCGGAAAGAAGAAAGATTTATAAAACGGAAACAGAATGGAAACTTAAGAGCTAATGAAGGAGTTGTGGAAACGGAACGGAAACGGAAAAGCTAATGAACGATTTTGTGGAAACGGAACGGAAACGGAAAAGCTAATGAACGATTTTGTGGAAACGGAACGGAAACGGAATATCTAATGAAGGAGCTAATTCAAGGGGATCCTGATTGCAATTAGTTGTTAGGATTTATTTTACTCCTTTTCCCAACGAGAATTGCGAGATGTCAACCATAGCCTTAGCTGCAAATAAACGACATTGAACCTACAATATTCCATTGAATTTACAGGGTCTTTAGCAGTTAATCCTACTTTTTTCCGTAAACCTGATAGCATTTCTTGAGAAAGCAACATTTTCGTCCTTTCATGTGATTTTAATTTTAAAGGACGTCCCGTTCATCTCTTTCCCACTCATGAAAGCAGTTCAAGTAATCATTTACCAGCCACTATTAAATTGAAAAACATATTTAAAATATTAAATGAGACTTATAATTTGTATTAGCATGACTACTTACCTCTATCCTTTTGTCATTAACGGACATAAAGGGCCTTTTGTTTGGTTTCCTTTGGTAATGCGTTTCTTGAAAATTTGAAGAATAGAATATGTCAAACCATTTATCAAGACGTTCTATATATTTTACTGTTTCCGAGTATTTTTGACCAAACTCAGCCTCGATCGCATTTGCCACCCTTTGGCTCAGAACTTGAGTTGCATATTTAACCTTCACTTTACTGTATGACTTCAGATAGATGTGGTCACATGAAAGTTTGTGGGCTTTTTTAAGGTTGCTAGGACAAGATTGCTCATTCTCATAAAGATGTTGTATAGGTTTCAAAGTAATATTCTCCCCATTTTTATACATTAAAGGAACTATACAGTCGTCTGTGTTATTTTATAAAAAATTTATGTATTAAGTAGGTGAGGAGAATCGCACATAAAATGTATGGGCCCTTCTCCATCTAGGCTATATAGATTACTGCAAACTTGTGGTTCCTCATCAGTAGTGTTCGTAGAAAAAAAATTCGTATTCGTGGCAGCGTCATCCCCGGTAACCGAAAGTATTTTGAATCCAATTTTTTCCAATTTTTCTACGTCTTCCAAAACTATTGAATTCAAGTCGTTTGCTGTCAATGGACTTGCAGCAAAGTGTGCAAAGGGATAACGAAAGGGTACCATGAAGCATAAGCATTAGGATATGAGAAGCCACTTCTTTTTCAATATGATGTTCCTTTAACCAACTGTTAATTTTATTTGAAACATTGTTTAACTGAGTGTATCCAATAATATCTCCACTGTCTTTTGTATATCAAGTCTTCCTGCTTTTTATTTCATCTAACATTATGCTAAAGTACTGGTAAAATTTGCAGTTTAACCTCATCTTTCATTCTGTTTAGAATATTATCTGAAAACCCCAATTTTCTACTGTCATCAGGGAGGAGGAATGTTGTAAAGGAGTGGTCTACGCACGTTGTAAAAAGAGAGAGAATTCTCGCACATTCCGGGTTAGAGCTCTGAGACCTAACCGAGGCTCTTTTTTTTCAGACGCATGCGCAATTTTTTTCTCCGGACCGTCGGCCGCTAAAATTTACTCTCACGTGAGTCGCGACGGCGCGAGTCGTTAGGCTTAGAAATTTGAAACTAATAATAATAATAATCTAAGCTTGGTCTAGGAAGGGATATCCACACTAAGTCAACTCGCGACTTATTTACAGGTGGGTCCCTTTACAATGCATAGTGGGGTGGTGGCTAGCCCCTATGCCACAGCTAACCTACAGCGCCCTACACTAACTATTACCGTTAACCTCTGCAAGCTTTGATGGAAAGGAGAAACCGGGTTAGACCACGGAGGAAAACTCCTTTTAACAAGCGGGGAGAGAACCTGCAAACTCTACGCAGAAGGATTTCTTCCCAGATTTTCACCCGGTGCCACAGTCCGGGATCGAACCCGGGATCCTCTTGCTGCGAGGTGAAAGCGCTAACCGCTACGCCACCCCACTTGGTTTTTTCTCTCTCTAACGTCAGTGATGACGAACTTGCGCACCGCTGATGCGTAGTAGCTACTAGTCGGCCTCGGGTAGATCTCTCTCTCAAGACCGCTAAATGGAGACCTCTCCGTAATACCTTTGGCCACTCCTCTACATTCCTCCTCCCTGCTGTCATGAGAAGAGTTCAGAAATAGTGTACTTTTTATTTTATTACTACTGAGTCCCATCTTCAGCCACGAGGGTCTTTTTGTTCAACCATTTTTAGTTGCGTCCTCAAGAAAAGTAAGACGAATGATTTATCATTTTTCCCGACCGACGTCTTCGATATTTCTTCAATACAAGCTTGATCGTCTGGTGGAGATTACATTTGGTACCTTCAGCAAATTATGTTTTGACAAGTCAATGTTAAAAACATGCACTGATTAACTAAAATCCTAATAAACCCTTATCGTTATTTCCATAGTTGATTTTTAAAATATTTAATGTGGTGTCGTTAATATTTAAGCCCCAATCCTTTAGCCAATTTGGACTTTCAAAGAATGGGCCAAATTTATTCTTGAATAAACGTTGACCTAAAGCAGCACCCTCAACTGTATGGCCCGACTGGTTTTCATTTCAACTGAATGTTGTTGTAGCATTTCTACAAAATTCATGCCCTATTTCGCACGACGATTGAGGTTGCATTACGGTGTCTTCTTTTTCCATTAGTGCGGGCTCAGTTTCACACAATGATTTGATTTCGTTCGGTTCTGGCAGAATTTCACCAGAACAATATTGTTCCATACCATTCACCTGGGCATTATAATTTGAAGCGTCAAAGGAGGAGATTACACTACAATTAATGTCAAGTGATTTATGTGAAAGTACAGTTCTCAAAATATCATTCAGTATAGACAAAATTCCATTGCACAATAGTAAAATTTTAAATTTTGGCCCATATAAGCCCGTTGCCTTGAGACGTCTGACAGTAAACCATTTACAGTACTGGAAAGCCAAAACCATTAGATTCTTATCTAAGAAAGTTTGTCACTGAGGCACTTTCACTCTCATTCGAAGGAATAACTTTTAGAGGTAGAATCTACAAAATTGAACTTGGCCCATTTATATGCGACGCTCCAGCCAAGTCATATTTAAGGAGCGTTAAATCACATAGCGGCTATTAGAGAGCTGCAAAATGAAAATATTAACCTCCAACTCCTTCCAACTCCAAGGCAATACACAACAATGACTCCAATTCCTCCCAATGCCATAATCAAAAGTTTCAACTCCGCAGAACTCCACCAAGCGAAATGTATAACTCCTCCCAACTCCTTCCATGAAAATTAAAATTTATTAAACTCCTCCCAACTCCTTCCATGAAAAATAAAATTTCTTAAACTCCTCTCAACTCCTTCCATGAAAAATTAAATTTCTTAAACTCCTTCCAATTCCTTGCATGAAAATTAACATTTCTTAAACTCCTCCCAACTCCTTCCCTGAAAATTAAAATTTCTTAAACTCCTTCTAACTTCGTCCATTAAAACCTTTCTAGTTTCTAGTCTTTGGAAGATTTCTTTACTCTTTAGAATTGGAAAAATAGAAAGTTCAATTAAAACGTGTAGATCATTAGTTTTCTTTCAAATTTGACCTGAGATTGATATCACGAGTGCTTATAAATTATCATTTTCAAATAAGAAATAATATTTACTCATAAAATAATTCTGGACATTAAAACTTAAGATTTGGGGAGGAAAGGCGCTACGCGTTGTCGTTGGGTCATATTTTACGCTTAGTTTCTTAAATTAGCTATTTAATTAAAATCGGACTGATTCGCTTCGCAACTGCTATTTTGAAGGACAAGGCCACGAACTTCACGAATCAAGAAATATTAACACTACAGTCCATTCTGTTATTAGTTGTGCCTGCCAATATGCCTACTGCCTTACTTTAATATGCATCAAAGCTAGAAAGGAGACTTTTGTCAATGGGTTTAAGAGAAAAGGAAAGCGCCCTCGGCCCCATTGTGTGAGAGACTCACTGAGGGGACGTGTCACGTGGGGTTACGGGTGAAAAAGAATTTTGTACGAAGCTTCAGAAGACAAACAACGCCAAAGTCCGCTTTTAAATTGGAGCCCTACCACTTACCAGACTCAAGTTTTCCAACTCCGTAGATTTCCATGTTTTAAGATAATTTTCCATTGCCTCCCAACTCCGCAATTATAATTATAATTATTCCCATTGCCTCCCAACTCCGCACACGAAAACTTCCACTGCCACCCAACTCCAATTTTATCTCAGAAAAGCATTTCCAACTCCTGGAGTTCCCATCGCTTAAACGCGGAACCCAGCGGGTTTCGGAGTTCTTCCACGGAGTTGCAGCTCTCTAGCGGCTATTATGGTTGTGATAATTGCGAGCAGAAAGGAAGTTTCGTGGATAAAGTTATTTTTGACGAGATAAATGCCCCATTAAGAACCAATGAGAGTTTTAGGAGTAGATCACAGAGCCAACACCATTTAGATATAAACACCCCTTTGGTTGACCTGCCAATTGACATGATTTTAGATTTTCCATTGGATTACATGCATTTAGTTTGTTTGGGTTGTGTTAGAAGAATAATTAACAATCTCAGTGCACCGAAAAGCAAGCTTAAACAAAAAAGGATAGTGTTCAATAATATCTCACTGAAGCTACTGGAAATTTCTAAGCACACCCCTGTTGAATTCTCGAGAAACCCTCGAAGTTTGACAGATGTTGACCGATGGAAGCAACTGAATTTTGACAGTTCTTATTGTACACAGGTTTTCTTGTTTTCTTACGAGATTATATAGTGGCTCATTTTCAATTGTTTCATGGTGTCATATATATTTTAAGTGAAAAAACGCCCTCAGAAAGCAGTATTGACTATGCTGAAAGCCTGCTAAAGTTGTTTGTAGAAAGTGCTAAAGAAATATATGGAAAGGGTATATATGTCTATAATATTCACAATTTAATTCATTTTACAGGACATGTGGAGTGGACAATTTTAGCGCTTTTCCATTTGAGCGTTACCTTGGAAAAGTGAAAAGTTTAATCTGCAGCCCAAATAAACCACTGCAACAAGTTGTCAAACGTCTTGCGGAACATGGCCAATATGAAAAACAGCGTAAAAATATTCCAACCAATATTTTGTTAAAAAATGAACACAACGATGGCCCAATGCTAGATAACATTAAAGGAAATTGTTGTATAATAAAACGGTAGTTTATTTAACTCAGTTTATTTACATAGAAAGACCGCGTGGATCGCGTCGTTAACATTAAAAAGGTTCTTAACTATATCGGGCTTAGCAGTTAACTCGCTTTAACATACAGCCGTTATGGCTTTTTATACACATAGATAAGAGACTAATCTATACGTCATGTGGAGCTGACTGAGCTTATCTAACATTACATCACATCCTTTCCCTTAAGCTAATTACATTAACTATACGCTATAAGTTTAATGTCTTTCTCGGTTTGATCTGTCGTCCAGATCTAGTCTTGTATGTCACTTTGACCTTTGGGTCTTTGTTGTCCGATTTTGGCTCCTCTGGTCGATGATTCGTCTTTGGTGCTATGGGAGTTTGGTTGTCATGAATTTCATTCTGGACAGCAACTGGAAAGGCTACATCAGGATCATTTTCGGCGACTGTAGCTTGCGATGACTGTTCGGGGTTTTGGACTACTGGGGCTAGTTGCGTAGATGGTGGTATCGGCTGCAATCGATGATCAGGTCGTTGTTCGCTCTGGAGTACTGAACCAGACGAAGTTGACGATGGTAGTTGCTGTATCTGCTTGTCTTTTTCATTTGTTGGAATCGGTATGAGATGAAACCGATTTCTTCGTATATTCCCTGCCGGCGTTACTATCTCGTACGACCTTGGATGATCCGTCTTTTGGTGAATAACGCCTTGCACCCGCATGTCGGTTACCCAAACATCTTCTCCCTTATGTAGGGCTCTTAGCTCCTTGGTACGATGTCTTTGATCGAAGTTTTTCTTTTGCTGTTGCTTCCTACTTTCTTCCTTATCCTTAAGTAGTTCACTGCCCGGTATCATTGGTTTTAATTGGGTTTCAGACACGGGTATGGTCGTTCTAAGCTTTCTCCCCATGAGAAGTTCAGCTGGGCTGTAGCCGTTGTGTAGCGGAGTCGATCGATAGGCCAATAGTGCCAGGTATGCGTCTTCCGATTTTTTGAGGTGATTCTTCACGATCTTGACTGCCGCATCTACGAATCCATTGCTCTGAGGGAACCTTGGACTCGAGGTTATGTGTTTAAATCCATAATCTCTAGCGAACTGACTAAATGACGACGTTGTTGTTGGGTTGAATTGTGGACCATTGTCCGTTTTGACAAGTTCCGGTATGCCGTGGCATGCAAAAACTGACTTTATTTTGTCAATTACTGCATCCGCCTTCAGGTCCGTGAGTGGTCGTACTTCGAAGTACCTGGAGTAGTAATCGGTTATTAGAAGGTACCATTTTCCATGCAGGTGGAACAAGTCCATTGCGACGGTTTGCCATGGTCGGTCCGGAAATTCCGTTGGTTGTAACGGTTCGTGCATGTTGCTTGACATTTTGACGCATGCTAGGCACTTCCGTACTTTCTCTTCAATTTGTTTCGACAGACCAGGCCACCATAGAGCAGACTTGGCTCTTGCTCTACACTTCACGATTCCTTGATGGCCGCTATGGATCTGCTCGAGAATTTGACTTCGCTGTGCCTCCGGTATGATTATTCGCTGGCCTCGCATCAAAATCCCATCTTGATCGGTTATTTCATGTCGGACTTGGTAATACGGCAGCATTTCCTTAGTGATTTTAGCTTTTCTAGGCCATCCATCTATACTGTATCTTCGTAATTTCATGCACGTGTCGTCTTCAGTTTGGGCTTTCCATATTTCAGCTATTCGTTGATCCGTAGCTGGTAGACTTGAAGTGACCATTTGGATGTGAGCTGACGTGTCTTCCTGCAGCTCATTATCTTGACCGTCGGTGGCTTGCATAGGACTTCTCGATAACGTATCAGCTGCGATTAGTTCCTTTCCGGGAATGTATTGGACTATATAATTGTACCGCATCATGCGAATTCGGAGGCGTTGTAGTCGGGGTGAGAGATCATCGAGCGCCTTTGTTTGAAGAATCGAAACTAGAGGTTTATGGTCGGTTTCGAGTAATATCTTCAATCCAGTGATATAATTAGCGAATCTGTTGCATGCCCACGCTAACGCGAGGGCCTCTTTCTCGATCTGTGCGTATCGTCTTTCTGCCTCGGACATGGTGGTTGATGCATAAGCTACTACTTTAAGTGTGCCGTCACTTTGTCGCTGTCTGAGAACCGATCCAATTCCGTAGGACGACGCGTCGGCTGAGAGTATCGTTTCCCTCTTCGGATCGAAGATAGCCAGAACTGGTTCTCGTGACAGGATCCGTTTGACTTCATTGAAGGCTCTTTCTTGCGGTTCATGCCATGTCCAAGCTACCTTTGTGCTCTGCAGACAGTGGAGTGGATGCAGTAACTCTGACATCTGCGGAATGAACTTCCCGAGATAATTTGCCATGCCCAGAAACCGTTTCAATTCTGTGACGTTCGTGGGTGGAGCCATCTTCGTAATTGCTTCGACTTTCTCTTGGTCAGGTTTTATACCATCTTCGTCAATTACGTGACCGATGAACTTTATTTTCCGCTGGGCAAATTGTCATTTTTGCCATATTCAAGGTAATTCCTTCACTGGCCAGCTTCGTGAGTACTTGACGCAGTGTTCGGTCATGTTCCTCGCGCCATGTTCCCCATATCAGAATATCGTCTTGAAGGCTGACTGTACATTCAACTCCTTCGATGATTTGGTTAATTTTCCTTTGGAAGTGTTCCGATGCAGAACTTAGCCCAAATGGAAGTCGATGGAAGTAGTAACGTCCAAAGGGTGTAATGAACGTCGTAAGTTTTGCCGTTTCCTCATCAAGCGGGATCTGCCAGTAACCGCTATTCGCGTCCAGCTTGGTGAAGTATTTTGCTCCAGATATTTGGCCCAATATGTGATCAACGGGTGGAAGTGGATAACGCTCTCGTTTCACATACTTATTTAGTGGCGTGAAATCGACGCAGATTCGGAGGTCGATGTCTTCATTACTTGGGTCTTTAACGTGACGTTTCGTCTGATGTTGAGAACACGGTGGGTTTTCGTTTCTGTTACTGTTCACCGGCGCTTTATCTTTCTTCTTAACCAGAACCATTGCCGAACACCAATCCGTTGGTTCTTCGACGGGTGATATTACGCCGTTCATAACCATTCTATCGAGCTCCTTCTTCGTGGCCTTGAGCAGAGGAATTGGTATTTGTCGTGCATGACACAGTGCATGGGGCTTGGCATCAGGATCGAGTTCGATGCGGTAAGGCGTCTTGACTCTGCCAAGACCGTTGAACAGTGAAGGGAATTCTTCGAGAGGGTTGACTGCAGAATCGATATTGTCCACGCAGGATATGATACCAAGATCTTCACTTGCGTCCAGCCCTAAGAGTGGTATTTCCAGGTTTCGAACCACGTAGATATTCTCCTTGACCGTTCGATCCTTATGCCTCAAATCAACCTTGATCATACCACAGCAATTGAGTTTCGTTCGCCCTGGACCGTACAAGCGTCTATCCGATGGGTACAACGGATGTCCTCCATATGACGTTTTGTACATCTTCTCTGGCATTGCAGAAACATCAGCTCCAGTGTCGACTTTGAAGTTGACCAGTCTACCGGCAGTGTCGACCTGAACTATCCATTTGTTCCGTCTTGACCTTGAAGCTACTATGTCCAAGAAGGCTTCCTTAGGAGGAGCTGGTGTGCTGGTGATTGAGCCCATGAATTTCTCTTGACTTGCAATCTGCCGTACTGCTGTAGATTTCATGCAGAGTTTAGCATAGTGGCCCTTCTTTTTACAGTTACGACAAGTTGCGTTTACAGCGGGACATTGATGACGTGCGTGGCATGCTTGATTACCACATCTCAAACATCCTTTATGATTGAACGGTTTGGATTGGTCCTCACCAGAAGTTGTATTCTTAACTTGCTTTACTTTGTCGTTCTTCATGTCTCTGCTTTTGTAACGAGGCTTGTTAGTTTGAACTCTGTCGATGTTGCTTGACCCATTAGTTTTACTGGTGCCAGCTTGCAGGTTCAACTGTTGACGTCGGATCTCTTCCCATTGTCTGGCCGTAGACACAGCTTTCTCCAACGTTAGGGTATCATCAAATTGGAATTTCTCGGATAAGGCTTTATCTCTGATTCCGACAACGAACCTATCCAGTGTTAATTCTTCCGTGATAACGGTTGTGCTATACTCGCATCTTGCTGCTAACGCATGAAGTTCAGTGATGTACGCTTCTATCGATTCACCTTCTTCTTGATTACGGAGATTGAATTTGGCTCTTTCATACCTCTTGAAACGTTTAACGATGAAGTGTTTTTCAAATTCATCGAGGACCTTCGTGTAATTCTGCCGCTCGACGTCTGTGAGCTTGAAGGCATTAAAGATGTCTTCGGCTTCGTCGCCCATTACATAGATCAATGAGTTAACTTGCTCTTCCCCGGTTTTTGATTTAAGACCTGAGGCTATCCTGAAGCGTTCGAAGCGCCGACTCCATTTTGGCCAGTCACCAGGATTCTTGAAAGAAAACGCGTCGGGAGTGGTGATTTGATAGGAGGCAGTCTTGTGGCTTGACTCGTTGTCCATGGTATAACAGGCACGATGATATGTCAGCTATGACCATCCGCTCTCCCGCACTTTAGTACCGTAAACGCCGCGAAAATCGATATGTTAACGTCCGTCCGCTATTCTGACACCATGTTGTATAATAAAACGGTAGTTTATTTAACTCAGTTTATTTACATAGAGAGACCGCGTGGATCGCGTCGTTAACATTAAAAAGGTTCTTAACTATATCGGGCTTAGCAGTTAACTCGCTTTAACATACAGCCGTTATGGCTTTTTATACACATAGATAAGAGACTAATCTATACGTCATGTGGAGCTGACTGAGCTTATCTAACATTACATCACAGAAATAGTATAGAAAAATAATTCACCAAAACTGGGTTCTAACTAACAGACCAGGCGACAATTGCTTCAAGCTTAAAAACTCGGACATAATTATAGTTAAGAATGTTGTTAAAGTAAAATCAGAAATATTCGTTCTAGAGAAGAAATTTTTACTCCTTGATAATGCTTACGATTACCCGTGCCCATTCTCTAAGTTAGGTATTTTTAAAGTATCCAATTTTTCTACCCTTCAAGCATAGCCAAAAAGATTAATTGATAAAAAATGTTGCTTTATGACTGAATCGATATCCTCTGGAGTAGTTGTGCCACTTTTACATAACGTTTAAAAATGCTATGTTTATATTGAAAAACCATTTTGTCTTGGCATTTCAATGAGAAAATGTCGACTAAAAACTGAAATAAGGCTTAATAATTAATGGTTAATATGCTCTTTGTACTTTAATACGGAAGCTGGAGTTTATAGTAAGCTAATATATTATTGTTCATTGTAGCAAAACAAGAGCACAATATGTGCATGGTTGTAGAATTTGGAGAGCTAGGAAAATCGGGTATTAAAGAATGCGGAAATGTAAATAAATTCCAAGTAACAAAACTTGCGCTTGGCCACCTTATCGGACTAATTCAAGAATAATTAAATCCTTGAATAACTCTGAGCTTTTAAACGACTCTTGGATAACGTATGAAGTTACTAGAATATTTTTTAAAACTGGTAATTAAAGAACATTATATTGCAAGAACGTTTTTTTAGTTGAAGTTACCTTCGATGAAAGAATGGCGTACATTTTGGGTCTCAATCCGCAGAAACCCTGCACTGGGATGCCGTTCAATTCGTCCTTGAACTTGCCTAGTACTTTTTTGTTCCCTTCGCTGTGAAGAGGGTGATCCCGTGGGTAGTCCGAAAAATCAAACATTTCAGCCCTCGCGGCGAAATCATGGTAATGATCGTCAGTTTGAATGTGATAGGTAAGACTATCTATGATGAGAATAATAAAAATAATAAAGAGAATAATAATGAGAATTGATGGTAAGTTAAGACTTGCCAGTATCGGTAAAAAGTAATTTGGCTGCGTCGCCATATTGAGCACGAATGGTGTTATAATGGAAGTCATACATCAATAGCTTGGATAGATCCAGTATTATTAAATGTAAAATACAGAAGCAACGTCGGCGTTCTGCAGGGCTCTGCCTTGGGGCCACTGCTTTTTACCATTTTCATAAATGACCTTCCTAACTGCATTGTCCACAACTCAAAACTTACTACTTTCGCAGACGACAATAAACTATTTCGTGAAATAAAATCCGCTATTGATTGTGAGTATCTAAATAAGGATCTTCATGCCATTAATATCTGGAGCGGCAATAATGGACTTCCGTTAAACGCGATAAAGAGTAAGGTCGTCTCGTACACAAGGAAGATTAAATTAAAATTAGGCTTTTTCAATCACATAAATTAATATATTCTAAATAAATATACGCTATAAATTCCTAAAGCCAGTTGCAGACTGAAAATTTAGCCTTTCAAGCCAAAAAGCATATGCATTTTACACACAAGTGATACATTGGTGTTTGGCGGACGACCTTGAAATTCACGAAATGTCTCAGTGTGTCACTGGATTTAGAGCCTGAGACCAAAAATATTGTAGTTCTACCCCATCAGATTCCATCAAAAGCGTGGCTGTCAAAAAATGATGGGGGGGGGGCTTAGTCTGCCGGTCCCTTTTTGAAATTGGCCTTTAAATAAAATCCCTATGTTGCTGGGGCAGGAAAGCGTGGCCGAAGGGTGTTCATCCCTCCCGCGAAGAGAATATTTTGCGGGGGGGGGTAGAGATGAAGGGTGTTCTTACCTTTCCACCGAAGGAGTTCATGAAAAGACTCCTTTTAACAAAAATTAAATTCCCAATTTTTTTAGGCCGCTTTTTGAAACTATTACCATGGATAAAGAATGCGCGTGAGGAAATTGGTTTTCACTCTACAGGATAGGCAACTCCCTATCTCCGACGGCAGCTTATAGGGTGTTTCCGCGAGAGTAAAAAGGGAGAAGAAATAGGGGGCGAAAACCGGTTTTCAGGGGATGTCAACATGGCGTCCTAACGTGGCCAGAGCGGGCAGCCGGCAAGGGGAGAGGAAAGGGGGAAGGTAACTTGACGTCACGCGCAAAGAGACTATTCTGTATATACTCTGTTACAACATCGGTTGTCAGCACGCGCAAACCCACGTCTGTATGTGACGTAGCTTTGTACGTGCTGTCAAGAGAAAAAACTTCAGGATCTAAAATATCCGCCAGTTTTTTTAGCTCCAGTGCACTCTAGGCCCTAGTTTCAAATACGTGTGAAATTGCCTACAGCCTATTACACGTATTTGAAACTAAGGCCTAGATGTCCGTGCACTCGTGCTAAAAAACTCGCGCTTATTTTAAATCCCGAAGATCCTCAAGTTTTTGTCTCTTGTCAGCAAGCGCAAAGCTACGTTACCTAGAGACTGTATGGCTTGTGTACCCGCTTATCCATTACTACTTCTAATTTCCTAGACTTTTCCAGGTCGTGTACAAACCCTGCGGTACCACTAGAAAATCGTAAACGCGGGTGTGGGGTAAGCCATTGTTTTTAAAAATTTGTAAAAAACTATAAAAGGAAATTGAATTTCTATCTTGAAGGACGCTTATTTTGTAATTCTCTTCAAAACTATAAACAGCAAAAGAGGAGGAGGGCTGTGACAGGATGTAGATCATATAAAAAAAAGGGAAGAATAGTTTTTGGGCAGAATCTTTACTAGGGATATGTTTGTAGGCATGATGAAAAGTACTCTATGGAGTATTTCTCTCCTTATAATAGGATAGGGCTCTAACAGAGTAGCTTCTCTGAATGGACGTTACAGAATGGGGCCCAGCACCATAAAGAAAAAGAGTGAATTACCTGAAAAAGGTGTCTTTTCCAAAAAATGTACATTGGAATGTTGCATAAATAACGCCACTTTTCCATACTGGTTACCAGAGAGAACTATTGAACTTGCAAGTGATAAATTTCCAGCATAGAGGCCGTGAAAATTGGGTTGGCTTTCCCATTTGCCCTATAAGTGTTGAGATATACCTTAGGCATTTGTGGTTGAAAGAAAACAATGGAAATCTACTAATTACCTTAGCATGTTTTCCACCTGATCCTTCGCAACAATTCCATGTATAAATGAAGGCGGTAGCTCGCCTATGAACTTTGTAGGTGATGGCTGATTTGCAATATTGGCACTTTGTTCCAAAAGCTTTTTGAAAAAGAGATGTCAGGAAAGGAGTAAACCCAAAACACATAGGTTCGCTTATTATTTCTTCAGCCGTTAGATGTTTAGGTTTTTGCGGCACAGGCTAAAAAGAGTAACATATAAGTATAATTTGAAATTATAAGAAGATTGAAGAATTAAAGTGGGAGAACTTACTTCATTGTACTCAATTATTAATTCTTCATAATCAGAATCTTTATCGTCATCTTCCGTAAAATCATTTTCAAAATTGAGATCATCACATTCTCCTTCATTACTATAAGTGTTTGCGGAGATTTAGGAAAATTTCTAACAAATTAATTAAACAATATTCCAAAAAATATTACTCTAGATTTTCAAGTTCGTCTCCCAATGCCTCCTGCTCTAGTTCGTCAGCGTCTCTTTCCATTTCATCTCCATCTTCCTCCCTGAATTAAGGTTCCCCAAATTAGAAAGAACCAAGACTGTAGGATTGTTTTAAGTTTAACACAAATGAAAAGGGCATGTTTACTTTTCAAGCTCTTCCTCCTCTTCCATTTCCACTTCAAATAAAGTACGTTTTGCCCGTTTTGTTGGAGTTCTTTTAACAGGCGTATTAGCCAATGGTGACTCCATAGCCAAACCTAGCCTCTTAAAGGTAGGAGTCTCTGGTTTATCTGCAAATAAAAGAAAAAATAAACTCCCGGGCTTAGTTAGGTGAATAAAGCATTGAATATCTACCTTTTGGTGTCACACGCCGATAATGTCTTTGAGGAGGAAACCCTGGAGATTTCATCATCTCAAATGTGGTAATGGGGTCAGTTTGAGTAATTTTCTCAGTGGTATCAAACACACTTTGGGTCCATTTATGACACATTTCCCCCTGGCTTGTTTTAAATAAACATAGAAATATATATTAGCTAACAGCATAATAATTACTGTGAAAAAGAGGGTTGGAGGCCGCAAAAACTTACTGCAGTTTGTCAAGTAGGAATGTCACAAATTTATCATTTTGTGATCCTATTCCCATACCCCACCGATTCCTCTCCGTTGTCCATCTTTCAAAAACTGCTTTACTAAGCTTTATTCTATGGATAGGTTCTGCAAAACATAATGGATTTCTAATTTGTCAGACAGTAATTGGTTTAGTTAAATTTTTTACCTTTAGTCGCCATAGTAAGTTTACTTATATATAAGTTATAAATCAATTTCCAAAGCCAAAATTTCCAAGTTTCCTAAGCCTTGGTCAAAACAAACGTTTCACTCACTGTGATATTTTCCTAAACTACAAAAAATTTTCTCATATTTCAGTTACTAGTACTATTAATTCTTAAATTATGTTATGAAAATTATAATAAATGTAACCAAAAATTATAAAAACAGCAACAAATTCGTGTCAACTTTATATTCAAATCGTAACGAACTAGTCTAGTACAGCTCTCTACGACAGCAAAGTTAGAATGAATTACAAACTTAGAAAACCGTTGCGAAAACCGGATGAAACCGAATCCTGAAAGAAAAAGACGCGACAATATACCCTAAACGGACGCTCTACGCGCGGGTTCTAGCAAGCCATGATTGATATTGTATTGGACAGTCCAGAATGGGGTCTTTGTATGACGTCATATAATTCAGCCAATCGTGGGGTATGGACTTTTTTGGAAATCCTATACAACACTGTCTTCTCCTGGCGCCATCTAGCGTTCCAGATCGGTAATAAACGGTGCCGATGTAACCTTTAAGGTATGTTAGAAACTTGGAAGGCCCTTTAGATCCTATTTTCGTTTTCGTAAAACCACAACAAATTTGATAATTCCCGTCATCTGTTTAAACCAAACACTAAGCTCACAAAACTCCTGGCCATTCGCTAAGCCTTGGTTAATTTCATCAAATTCGCTTACAAAATTATGAGGATAGTAGACATGATTGGCTTTAGAAAGAATAAGCGAAACTTTTCACCCTTACAGATGTACTCCAAATTCACTAAGTACCTTCTTAATTGCTATTACAAAAATATCCCGAATAATTTCCGGACCCTCGCTTTTAGACGGCTCCATTTTGAACCCCTGTGAAGACGCTTATCTGTACAACGCAAGAGGGGTCGTAGCCATAGCGACAGAGGTAAACAGGAATTACGTATTTTTGGCCCTCCTTGTCAGCAACGTCACCAATACGTAGTTTTAGTGAGCCAATAAGATAATTTAATTTTTTGATTACGTGTTGAAGGAAGGGGCTCCATACTCGGCTATGAGTCGAACTGAAGTACAGGCAAACGTTGTCCTTTCCGTCTTAAAAAAATAAATCTATCCCTGGTTTTACAAATCAAAATTTTTGCTAATTACAGAAAAATTAAATATTTAACACCTATTCCCTCCATTTTTTAGTAGTTTGACATGCTTGGCGCAATATTTCCTACCTTCAACCCGATTAAACTTAGAAGTGATATTAAAAGTTCGTCAGATTGTCTTAAAAAGCACTATAAATGTTGCATAAATGCTTAATTTGGCAATAATATTTGTAAATAGCGTGAATTGAATTTTCTGTAAAAGATCATTGGTATGTTTTTTTGCTGGTTTAAACCGGATTTTATTAGGGCTTTTTTTAAAAGAAGAAAATTATTCTCTTGTGCATAAATTGGGCACATTTCCTTAACTTTTATTGCGACAGTTCATCTGCTAGGCTGTCTGATTAAAAAACATTTTGGATGCACATTTTGTAAAATATAATCGAATGTTTGACATAATCCCCTGACAAATGCACCAAAATCCCCCGGAAAATATGTGATGTAGTTGCTAATTGTAGACAGACTAACTTCAAAACGAAACGCCAAATCTCGGTTTAACAAGCCTACTCGTAGCTTACAAAGAGTCATAAAAAGTTGTTCCTTGAATTTCAGCCACTCTCCTGGTTCACCGTCATATTGCTCAATATTTAAACTAGGTAATTTTGCAAATGGTTGTACAGGTACCTGATTTACAAAATTAGGAGTGGGAATTGTTTGTTGGGAATTTGGTCTTTGAGTGTTATTCGCGGTCGCTGTCTGACTTGCTGCCGAAGGGATAATTACAGTTGATATTGGTGACTCCTCTTCGTTTCTTCTTTCTTCTTCATGAGTAAATGGAGCATCGTAGAAGGTCTCCCTCGTTCTTACTTCTGGATGTTCTTCTCTTCTAGCGGTTCGAATGATATTCTCTCTTAGTTCTTTAATTTTACGTTCGGCATGTTTTCTTCTTAATCTAACAATGTCCCGTCTTTCCGAAACAGCTATGTACTCGTCTTCGAGCAATTCTTCATCAATATTATCAATGATAATGGGATCTAATTGCTTTAACGCGTCATTCTTCTCTATGAGTTGCTCTAACAAATCTTCTAAAGTTTCAAGGTCTACATTTTCTTCGGATAAAGCTTCTTCTATCGCGTTAACTACGCGTGTAACTAATCCGCTTCTTCAATACCCGATTATACTCTTCTTGATCCATTTCGTTCTTCGTTAGTCAATTAACCACTTCGTTAACTACAATTCTTCTTCTGTTGGGAGAGTTCTTCTATTTATACTTCTATTCTTCATAATTTTTAGTATCTAAAGGTCTCCCGGGTTTCGGCACCATTAATTTATGTAGAAACTTAATTTAGTTAATTGTAAGTGAAATGAATAATCCGGGTTTAAAAACATGAACATATTTTGCTACAAACTTTATTTTTGACCTTCTTTGCGAGACTACGAGCAACTGAATATTTGTATGTATTTTATTTCCTTTCTCGTTTCTTCACGGTGGCTTTAAATTTTTCTTAGTATTTCCCTGCTGGACACGGTGAAAGGTTAGACATGCAGGTGATGGGTACGGGGTTCGCCAATTCTTAGAACTAAGATTCTGTGTCAACATATTTCCCCTTTCAAGGCCCAAACCTTGCCATTCCAGCAGGGAAGGGAACGAAATATCTTTCTTTGTAAAGGTTAAAGGTATACTTAAATTTAAAGGCATACTTAAATTTAAAACAAAAATTAATACAAATGATAAACCAAGTCATAACAGATGATGTTGAATTTCATTCTTCAACTGAATGTTTTCAGTTTGCAAACACTTAATGGTGTTGTGAGCTTCCCATAACTCTATTTCTAATTTCTTCTCTTGCAACTTCATTAGCTCTATCTTCTTTAGAAATTGTTCCGCGAGGTTGTTTTATTCGAACAATATGTGTGATCTTTCAAGAAACATATTAATTAATATTGATTAAATATTTGGTTAAAGGTTAGTGTGTACGTTTGATAACTCACCTAAATGTGGTCCCACTGCTTTGCATGTATACACTTGGTGGTTTGGCAACTCCTCAACCACACCTCCTTCAACTTCTGCTCCAATATTTAATAAAAATGTATCGTTCCTTGGATCAAGAAACTTGGTACTTGAATAAAAGATACTTTTTGACAACTCATGACAGCCAATGTGCGTGGGAACCTTATCAAGAGGCCCTTTTTTACCATTCTTATTAAAATGTAGCCCACAAACTAGGCTGTATTTCTTTGGTTCAAATTTTCTTCTCTTTGAGTTTGAACCATCACGGCTATCACTATTGTTATAACTTAGCTGTATTCGGGCTATCCATTCATTACGAAGAGCATATTCTTTGGGGAAAGTATGAAAGCTGATTTTCTAGTTTATCAAGTCACGATGAGTCCTCGTAAAACTTTTGCACTTATTTACGCAACAAACGGATCCTCCTTGTAAACTCATTTTTAAAATTACTTATCAGTTTATCACAAAAAAGGAAATCCTGTTACGGCCGTTCCTCGTTCGTTAGTCGTTACCCAGAGTCCCAGACCCAGTTCGTAAGCTAAACCTTGGCTTGTTCCGCGGTTGAGCCTAACAGACTAAACCAATCAGTAAAAAAGAGATTTATTTTCGTCGCTCAACAACAGATGGTACTACAGTCAACTTCGTTAGCCACGTGATCGTATCCCTTAAATCGAGACGAGACCAAGCCAACGTGTTTATTTGTTGGTTGGTTCTATTGCGTGAACCTTTGGTGGAAGCCCAACATGTTAAAATAATAGTAATCCTGTTGTAACATGGCTGCCAGATTCCTTGGATCTGGCAGGGTATATATGCCTCCATGTTACATGCTCCTCCTCCCTTCAAAATCTTCTGTGATTTTTCTTAATATTTTTGTCAGTCAGTAATCAAATCTCCGAGAGAGCAGGTAGTTTCGTTAAACTGTCAAGTGTACGACAAGTTGGGTTTATCCCTTTGTTTTTTCAAGTATTAATAAAAGTCTAGAAGATAAATTCTTCTATTTTTGGAAAATTAAAGTAAGTTGTCTTTGATTCATTTTGTCAGTCAAAATCAGTGGCAAAAGATTTGTAAGTACAGAAATTCTTCAGAATTACCTGAAGATGACCAATTAGATTGTATAGTTTGGGGCGATGGCCGCTACACTTTTACAAAAGGTTCTCATGAATAAAAGTTTTCTCTTAAGTCCAATGGGCTTGAAAAACAATTTAAATTTCAATTTTATATCGTTCCTTCCCTGACTAGTGACTTTATATTGGGACAAGATTTTCTTGAAGAAAATAGGGTCAAATTAGATTTCGAATCTTCATTATGTTTAGTGGGTAACCTAAGGATCCCCTTTTCAATTCCATCTGAAAAGGATCCAATAGAAAAGGTGATTGTCGATAACATCAGGGAAGCGGTTTCCGCAGCCCCTATTTCTGATGAACAACGTCAGCAATTAGAATCCCTTTTGTTAAAATTTCCTGAGTTGTTTTTGGATAAGGTAGGAAGAACAGGACTAGTCTTCCATGAGATTCATACGGGAAATAGTCCGCCCATAAAATCTCAGCCTTATCGAGTTAATGATCAGAAAAAGGAAACAATAGAACAATATGTTAGGGAAAAGTTGGATGACGGGATAATCAGACCCTCCGTATCTCCTTGGGCTTCGCCCGTAGTTTTAGTTGATCAAACAAAACGGGGTAAACCCTATCGGTTTTGTATTGATTATAGAAAACTAAATCAGGTTACCATTAAGGACCCTTATCTCTTGCCTAATATAGAAGACATGCTAGCAAGAGTAGAAAGACCAAAATTCATCACGACCCTTGACCTTAAATCAGGGTACTAGCAAATGGAAATGCACCCTAAGAGCAGACCAAAAACTGCTTTTGTGACTCATATGGGAAAGTTCGAGTTTAATGTACTCCCTTTTGGGCTTTGTAACGCCCCTAGCTCTTTCCAGCGATTAATTGACGATATTTTTAGAGACGCCGATTATTTACAGTTAATTGACTATTTACATGACTTAATTTCTCTTAGTGAGGATTGGGATCAGCATTTGACGTGTTTAGAATACGTCCTAAATAGATTAAAGGAAGCGGGTCTCACCCTTCAGTAGAAGAAATGTTGTTTTCCTCAAAAAGAAGCTACTATTCTTGGTCACATAGACAACGCAAAAGGAGTGCATATTGACCCTTCCAAAATTGAAACCATTGAAAAATTTTTTCCACCTAAAAATATTAAGGAAGTTCAGAGATTTTTTAGGGATGGCAGGATGGCATATTAGATTTATTAATCATTACTCCCAAATAGTAGCCCCTATTAATATACTAAAAAGAAAAGATCAGAAATTCATTTGGGGTATCGAACAGCAACAGGCGTTCGAATAGATGAAGGAAGAAATTTGAAAGGTTCATCCTTTAGCTTCCGTTAGAAGGGATTCCCCGTGCATTTTAACTACCGATGCTAGTGATACAGGGTTAGGTGCCCTTCTTTCCTAAATTCAAGATAATGTAGAAGTTCCTATAGCTTACGCTAGCGCAGGACTTCCACTAGCGAGAAGGAATGTTTAGCCATTTGTTGGGCAGTTAAGAAATTTAGGCCCTTTCTAGAAGGTTGGAAATTCACTGTCCTTACGGACCATCAGGCTTTACAGTGGTTATTTAATATCAGGGAACCAAATTCTCGACTAGTTAATTGGACAATGTACCTTCAAATTTTTGATTTTACAATTTAACATAAGAAAGGAGTAGAGAATGTTGTAGCTGACGCTTTATCGAGAGCTCTGATAAACGTTTTAAGTATAAACTTTAGTTCTTCTACTTCAAATTCTACTAGTATACAGGATGCAACTAGTAGCAGTACAAGTTCAAATTCTACCGGAACTTCCTCTGTGATTCTGTTGAAGGTCAGATACGTTCCCCAGGTCTTAGAGCCTTATATTTAGTATTTACGTTGGAAGACGGGGGAAAATCTCAAAGGGAAGACCCTTTTGCTTCCCCCATAATCAATTCCTTGCAAGGACCTAACCCAGTTAGGAATAAAATGTTCGAACTAAAAAATAACCTTCTATATAGAAGACCTTACAGGAACTATCCCGAAAAAATTTATTTACCACCCCGCTTAAGGCTAGAAGCCATGCGGCTATTACATGACCACCCTTTATCAGCTCACAGGGGCAAAGATAAGACCCTAAGTAAAGTTACATTTAGATATTGGTGGCCAACCATAGTTAGTGATGTCTAGGACTATGTAAGAGGATGTAGCTTATGCCAACAATTTAAGGCTATGAATATAAAAAAGCCAGGGCTAATGCAACCCTCTGAGATAACAAGTCCTTGGGACCAAATTAGTGTGGATATTATGGGACCTTTTCCCCAAAGTAGATACCATTATAAATATCTTATAGTCTTTGTCAATTACATGACTAAATTCGTGGAGATGATTCCACTCAAGAATATTACAGCTAGGACTTGTATCCAGGCTTTAAGTCTATTATTACTAGGTGGGGAGCACCAAAAGCTATTGATAGTGAAAGAGGGGTACAGTTTACTTTGAAACTTTGGTTGCAAACGTGCAGAGCTTTTAGAATTAACCCAAAGTTTACCACCCCCTACACACCTAAGGGAAATCCCACCGAACGAGTCAATAGAGTAATAGGCGAACTCATATCCTTTTATGTAGGGAATAATCATGATAGATGGGATGAATCCCTTGACCTTCTTCAATTTGCTATAAATTCTGCACTCCATTAAACCACGGGCAGCAGTATTTAGAAATTGAAGAACCCATTCAGGACCCTGATGACCTTGGTCGTACTAAGGCTTTAAAAGTTCTTAAAGAACAATTAGAATTCACTATCTAAATTAGCCAAGGCTCATCAAAAGAAATACTATGACCTGCGCCATGACCCTCTAGAATTTGAGGTAGGAACATTAGTATGGATGGAAACCCATCCTTTGTCAAGTACGACAGGTCAAATTATGAGAAAACTCATCCTTTGTCAAGTGCGACTGGTCAAATTATGAGAAAACTCAGTCTAAAAGGGCAGGTCCTTTTAAAATAATCGCCAAACATTCTCCTGTAGTCTACGAGTTATAGGATGCTAACTCAGGGCAGAATGTAGGAAAAGTCATCTAGAACATTTGAAACTTTACTGGACAAATGTAGCTGTCTTCGACAATGCCAAGAATGCATCCGCTTCACAGTCAGAAGTAGCAGATGATCCTGAGTCAAGCTTTTCCCCGGACGGTGGTTGCGAACACCAACCTACAAGGACTTCCTCAACAACTTCATCTGATACCTCGACATCAACTACTCTGGACGATCAAGCTGCAGATCAACAGATCATTCCTGATATTCCAGGTGTACCTCGTCAACCTACTGACTCTGATAGTGAACCGGGCATGGCCCTATTTGAAGACCCTCCTCTCCTGCTCCATACCAACCATGATATGTGAGTTTTCCAGCTCACTAGTCCATCTAGTGACAGTCCGCCTTCTGCGGCAGGGAGGCTTCCCCGTCTGATCATGAAAAATCAGTAGCGGCAACTGAGCTACACAAATCAACTTCTAGTTTCACGGAACAGATTCTAACGCCTGAGCAAAATTTTAGTTTTACAGAAGAGCTTCTAACGCCTCAATCGCATTCCCAATCCCCGCGTGTGTCCGAAATTTCCTCGACAACGTTATCGGAGTCTAGGAGAACTCCTCGATTAAATAGGGTTACCTTACCCAATACTTATTTAGAGCCTTAAATTGGGATGGCGAACAGAAGTGTGCCAAAGGGCAACGGTTAGGCCAGGAGGAAATGAAGTCGACATTTACTATCGCCCTCCAGACAATAATAGATTAAGGTCACCTTACAAGGTCCAAGTTTACCTCCAGAATAATAAGATAACTAACTTAACCAGGGAACATTTCTCTTTTGCCCGAGAGCCAATCACAGTTTTCCCTTGGGAGTTTATCTCCCTAGCAAATAAGAGAAATCATTAAATTTTTACATTTTTAGATGGCGAAAGGAGGAAAAGATCGCCCTCTTTACTTTGACCCACCGAAGGGAATGTCAATAAAGAAAAAACCGTACTCCCGAACCCGTAAAACTAAAGAGGATTTTTCATTGGCAGTCTTGACAACCCTATAAAGTCCAATTAGTTTATAGAAATGCAGAAAGGGCATTCTGGCATCGATTGCTATGTTCCCAGGGAATATCTCCAAACTCAAAATAGTAAGGCAGAACTTCATGAACAGAACGTTGAAATTCTGGTGACCTGCTCAACTTGCCGCGAAGAGGGGCATGTTGCCCGGGAGTGTGACTCCATTTTAATTCTAAATGAAGATGAAGAGGACTCGGAAGTAGAGGGATCTATCACTGCGTACGCAAAGTTCAAAAAAACAATTGCTAGAAGAGGAAGAAGTCAAAAAGCGAGCAAATGGAAGTTCGTCTTCTGAATCGTCCGAAACCGTCCCAAAGTCAACAAGAATTAAATCCAGTCCACTCTACTAGAGAATTACAGAAGCGGAAAATTCCGTCAAAAAGATCTACGTATGGTCCGAAGCTAAATGCCTTCGTTGCCATATGGCTGGCCACCATATACTGCCCTTTCCCTCGCAGCACCGAAGCCATAGAACGACGGGATAAGAAACAAAAGTTCGCCCTTCTGGCAAATTTTGCTGAACAATAAGAATTGAAGAAAAAAAAACCCTGCTAAACATTACCGGGTTCCTCGGGGTAACCTTTTTCGTTTTCTTCTAAATGTAAAACAGTTCCTAAAGAGGGGGATGTACCATGGCTGCCAGATTTAAAATATTCCCTTTCGTTTAAATATTCCGTAGGGCTACAGTATGCTTATTTAGAAATGGCACCTTATAGTGTCGTGGTCACTGTATCCCGCGAGTATTGAATTGGGTAGGCAGTTCCCAATCAAGTGTTGATGGTTGAAAATGGAAAAAAATTCCATAAAATGAAGTTGATAGAGTGGGGAGTCTAAGTAAGGTATCTTAATAAATGAAAATATCTTTTAAAAAATAATTGTGCGGAAATTGGATAATGAAGAGTTCTTGTCACTAATGAGCAAGTTTTAATCCAACACACTTAACCTCGCGCTAACACGATAACAAATTATACACTTTTATCAACATATCTCTCGTAAGATGCTGTTACCGATTTCTATATTCTAGCATTCAACATTAGAAAAGTGCGATAATGAATACGTTGTTTTCTGTTGCTTAATTAAATTTTAACGCGATAAAGAAAGTTACTTTGCTTTAATAAATTTAAAAATCATCGAAAACCTAGAATCATATTCGATAGTCTTTATTTTCCCACAAATACATTTAGTAATTATTTATTTTCCCACAAATACATTTAGTAATTATTTATTTTCCCACAAATAAATTTAGTAATTATTTATTTTCCCACAAATAAATTTAGTAATTATTTATTTTCCCAAAAAAGACATTTAGTAATTATTTATTTTCCCAAAAAAGACATTTAGTAATTATTTATTTTCCCACAAATACATTTAGTAACTATTTATTTTTCCAAATATCATATTTAGTAATTATTTATTTTTCCAAATAACATATTTAGTAATTATTTATTTTCCCAAATAACATATTTAGTAATTATTTATTTTCCCTAATAACACATTTAGTAATTATTTAATTTCCCACAAAATACATTTAGTAATTATTTAATTTCCCACAAATACATTTAGTAATTATTTATTTCTTAGAATACATCAATAAGTATCATCGCGTAAACATATTCTTACGCGTGCATTCGTTTTAAGAGTTATCGCGAATTTACAAAAATATTTGTAATTCGAATATTCAAAGTAATTAAGTAGTATATACTATTACTTTTGTATTCCCTAATTGGAACGCACCCTCACTGGATAATTCTATTTCTTAAGAATTTTGAAAATGATTGGTTTCATTCACTGACACGCCTGACAGAAGAATTTGTTTACGGTTACAATTATTGTAAGAACTTCGATTTTGTTTCACTTAGTACTTGGTTAGTTGAGTATTTGTCGAAGATTAAGTTAGCTATTTACACGCCTTTATAGTTACTTTACCTTATGGGGTTTCCAAAGTTTCACCTATTTCCATAAACTAGGTTTCATCCGCGAATGACAATATGAAATATGGTAGCTTAGTATCACCAAGAAGCGATATCTAGTTTACTAGGGAGCAGGTATAAGATGCCTAAATATTCGCGCGACATAGTCCAGTCATCCTTTCAAAATACAAGGGGGGACGTAAAAGGAGGCCGGGCTATTTCGCCTCTCCTCAGTCGTCAGTAAATTTCGTCATTCGCGTCGCGCTGACGAGAGCTTTTAAGAACCAATGAGAGGCTGGTTGTAATTTGGAGGTAGGGATTAACTCCGGACCTACGTTTGGACTGGAGATAAAGCTAGAAATGTGACGAATTTATACCTTCTCCCTTATACCTTCTCCCTAGTAAACTAGATATCACTTCTTGGTATCACCAAAAGTGGACGAGGGGAAGTTTAAGAATGGCCAAAAGTCGGGAGACATCAAAGTTTCGCCGTAATTGGCCCTTGAATCGGCGTAGCCCTATTAGCTTATTAACTTCCTAAAGGTAGGTCTTGTGCTAGATCGCGGTTACTGTCGTCTGCTTTTGAGTATTCTAAAATTTCCTCAAATGTGTTTATAGTCTGGAGTTCTGGACAGTGTTATATTTTATGGTGTAATTTTAAGTAAGATTAGTAGTAGAAAAACCGTTACCCAAGATATCCTCCGATTAAGAGAAAATGATTAAAGACTCTTTGGGTTTATTTTGGCAAAGGCTTAACATTTTTTGTTAATTTTCTTCTATTTGTCTCTATTTAACTTTATCCATTTTGGTCACCATTTCCTCGGAAAATTCATAAATGCCCTCGATTCAGCAATACGTTTTACTTCACAATTGTTTTAAGCAATTTTTCGACTTTTCTGGTGTAACCGACACTTTCTCCACAATTTTGTTTTGTAATCGCCTCAATTGTTATTATTATTATTATCTACAACTTCGTTGTTGCGTCGTATAGGCTTGCGGGATCGTGAGAGTTCGCATAGTAAGCAAGGGATCAACCACTCTAGATTTCCCAATACGAAATTTTGATTCCACTTGTTAAGGAAGGTGTGATACTGTGTAAAGGTAATTCTGGGTCACATATACATGGATATTTTCTGAATGGTGACTGAAGGCGTAAGCTCGGATTCAAACCTTTATATTAATTATGTATGCCTTATATAATAATTGTATTGCCTTTAAATGATGTAACGTATGCTAGTGTACATAACTGTCAAAGAAAATAATTTATATTAATTATATGCAATTAAATATTTAAGAAAAACCACTAGCTAGGAAACTTGAGATTGAAATTTAAATTTCGGGTAGAAAACCACTACCCTATTCTTTATGTTTTTATAGAATATTCCAATAAAGATTTCTTCAACGCTTCCATTATTAGTGCTAATGGTGAAGTAAACAGTCAGTGTTAGATAATTTGGGCTAGAAGTATTATATCATGTATTTTACTTAGTTGTATTAGTTATAATCAGCACGCCGGAGCTGAATAATCATTCTAAAGGAATCTGTTGAGTATTTTTCTATTTTCAGAGTAAGATAACATACCACCAAAAGCGCTGAAACTCTAGGTTTCATTATATACCTTATATTACCAGAATACACTGTGATTTTGGCATTCAAAAATGATAGCGACCGTTGAATTTTGAACAAGCATCAAATTGACGTATTCAGATTTAACCAGAGGCATTCAATTTTGAACAAAGAGTGTTTTACGCGTTCAAAACTAACCATTTGCATTTGTTTTAGAACAAACTACCGTCAAATCGATCAGAACTTAACTGTAGCATTCATTTTTGAACAGCTTATACATTACCATTCAAAAATTAATCTTTATCCCATTCAATTTCGAATAAACACCTTTTGCTAATGAAGCGTTCAGTTATGGTCGATATGGCGTTCTAATAGGATTATATTAGTACTAAAACATGAGCGTTTTAGGCGTTCAAGTAACAACTTTTTGGCATTCAAACGGGGATGTTTTTGTCGTTCATACGAGAGTGTTTTTGGCGTTTAAACGAAGGTTTTTGGCGTTTAAACGAAGGTTTTTGGTTTTAAAACAACACTAGAAGAAAAAAAAGTCATTCAATGGGTATTCAAACGTGAGCGCAATTGCTCATTCTTGAACAGTTTGGAAATATTGGGCGTGCAATAAGGAAAGGTGTGCAGGATCATCCAAGACGCTGGGTTTCGAAACAAAACTTTCAATAAAAATCCAATAATATCTCAACAATTTACTGTGACTTGCTTATTTACCCTGAATTAAATATATATTTGTCTGTATAAACATCACTATACAATAATATGAAAGAAAATGTTACGAATTGTGGCGTATACACACTCCTTTATAATTGGAGGTAACTTGATAATGAACACGTCCCTTAAAAGTGGTGTCTCTCTTAATATAATTGAATTATCATTTAACACAACGATTAATGTATATGTGTTTCAAGTTCACCCGCCCTGAGAAGATGTACAAGCTTTAAACACAATATATTTCTTCCTTATCAGTGCCTACATTTAATATAGTTTGGCCTGCTATGCCATAAGGAATTCAATAATGAAATTTGAAATCGAACTTCTCTATTCAAAATTCAACGCTACAACTGTTAAGTTTCGGTGCTTCATCAAACGCTTGTCCACCATGTATTGTTAAATGGTGAACTGCTAAATTTTGAACGTAAGCAATTGAATATGAACGGTCGATCAAACTCTCCGATGTTGCTCAATAATGATTGCAAAAACATACAATATTAAACGTTTAATTTTCAATTTAAATTTGAACGGTTTCGTGCTTAAATTTACACGATATACTAACCTCTTACGCAGCGTTCAAATATGAATGTTTGAGCATTTGAGTTTGAACAATAGGGTTCTGTTCAAATTTGAATGCAAAGAAATTATTCAAATTTGAACGCAAAGAAACTATTCAAATTTGAACGTTAAAGCGTACCACCACAGAGTCGGGGCTATGTACGCCTAAGCATTCAAAAATGAACCTCTCTCTTTTACAGTGTATATACCTTTCTATTGTTGTTCGATGGCCATTCATAAAAAATACGGGCATTCGAAAATACTACAACCACTTATTATGGATTTAACAACATTACAAACTGAGGGAGTGTACGTTTAAAACCGGGGTTTAACAGTGAGAGGTAAACTTGCCACAGTTTCGGGAGATAATTTGTCAGCTCACGCTCTTAGTGGATTGATGCAATCTTTTACCAAAGGTAGAATTTGCCGTCACTGTATGGCATCACGAAAAGAAATAAGCACAAAATTTGAGGAATCCGAATTTCAGTTGAGAAATGAAACTGTTCATAAATATCATGTTGATGCAGTTATGAGAAATCCAGCTAACGCAAGTATTTACGGAGTTAAAGGTCAATCTCCGTTTCAGAATATTCCAAATTTTCGTGTCACTGAAAGCTTTCCGCTCGATATTATGCACGATCTTTACGAGGGTGTGATACCTCTTGTATTACAAGCAGTGTTGAGAAATTTAGTAGAGTCCAAACTACTAACAATAGAGAAAATTAATGAAGCCCTGACCAATTTTCCATACGGTTGTTTGGAGATCAATAATAAACCAGTGGAAATAACTCGGGGAATGATTATGGATGACAAACATTTTGCTGGATCGGCCTCGCAAAAATGTTGCCTTCTATACATGTTAGCATTTGTTTTGGGAGAATATATTCCATGTGGGAACGAGTCATGGGATATGTATCTTAATTTGAGAGAATTAGTAGATATTATCGTAGCACCTTTGATTGATAAATTTTCGTTACCTTATCTAGAGCAACAAACAAAATTTTTCTATCAAAAACTAAAAACATTAGCACCTAATAAGTTTACCCCCTAAAGTTCACTACATTATGCATTATTCGAGTCTAACGTTAAAATATGGGCCTTTAAGAAGATTTTCCTGCATTCGATTTGAGGTAAAACACCAATATTTCTAAAACATGGTAGAAATAGCATCAGTAGAAATTTCATTAACATTTCCAAAACTATGGCGGAACGACACCAGTACGCTCAATGCTTTGACTTTAATGTGGAAAAGGGGCTTAATTTAGAACCCGAGGAAATTAATTGCAAAGCAATTTCTTTTAAAAGTCTTCCCGATGGCTTAAAATTAACAAGATTGTCAAGGCCGATATTTAAAGCCACATCGCATCCATACGCCATTACTTAATCAATTTACTCGTATTAAAATCGACTCTCTCTAACGAATTTCCTTTTTAAGTCCGAAACAAAGTCCATCTAAAACACGTACATTTCCTCCATAAATCAATCCTTAACAACTGTTTCTTGAAAAAGCGCTTCCCGTGCCTTTATCTTCCTTACTCTTATCCCCTCTATCTAAAGCATCTCTGTTTTTGCCATCAGACTTTTTTTACACTAATGTATTAGAAAAATTGGAATATATTTAAAATCAAACGTAAAAAACCCAAAAGATAAAGATTAGAGCCTCCGTTCAACACAAACAAACACAAAAATTATGTTAAACTAATTTAGTTTTAAGATTAGAAAAATTGGAATATTTAAAATCAAACGTAAAAATCAACCTTCCCTCACAAAATTTCACTCGTGGTATGCAAAACTGTAAGCTATTTCAGAGAAAGTAAGTAAATAAATAATAAAAAGGGGGAAAATCCAATGAAGTAAGTGAATATAGAAATAAATACTTCAACAATATACTGATGAAGTTGAGAGGAATGGCAAATTACAGCTATTCCATATCATCGGATATATGAATAACCTAAGGACACAATGAGATTTCGAATCTACGTAGCCGAATGTATGAAAAATTCCCCAAGTATATACACTCATGAATATAGCAATAAATATTTCAATAAGGTACTGAAGTTCTAAACAAGTCGAAAGCAATGACAGATCACGGTGATCCATATTCATTGGATTTTTACGATGTGGCTAAATATACTATGTAAACTTATACCATATACTTATGATACCGAATGTAAACTTATACCATATACTTATGATACCGAATGTAAACTTCTACCATATACTTATGATACCGAATGTAAACTTATACCATATTCTTATGATACCAAATGTAAACTTCTACCATATACTTATGATACCGAATGTAAACTTATACCATATACTGCTCCATATACTTATGGTACCGAAGAACTGGTTTCTCACCATATACTTATGGTACCGAAGAACTGGTTTCTCACCATATACTTATGGTACCGAAGAACTGGTTTCTCACCATATACTTATGGTACCGAAGAACTGGTTTCTCACCATATACTTATGATAAACTTCTACCATATACTTATGATAAACTTCTACCATATACTTATGATAAACTTCTACCATATACTTATGATAAACTTCTACCATATACTTATGATAAACTTCTACCATATACTTATGATAAACTTCTACCATATACTTATGATAAACTTCTACCATATACTTATGATACCGAATGTAAACTTATACCATATACACCGAATGTAAACTTATACCATATACACCGAATGTAAACTTATACCATATACACCGACTGTAAACTTATACCATATACACCGAATGTAAACTTATACCATATACACCGAATGTAAACTTATACCATATACACCGAATGTAAACTTATACCATATACACCGAATGTAAACTTATACCATATACACCGAATGTAAACTTATACCATATACACCGAATGTAAACTTATACCATATACACCGAATGTAAACTTATACCATATACACCGAATGTAAACTTATACCATATACACCGAATGTAAACTTATACCATATACACCGAATGTAAACTTATACCATATACACCGAATGTAAACTTATACCATATACACCGAATGTAAACTTATACCATATACACCGAATGTTAACTTATACCATATACTTATGATACCGAATGTAAACTTTTACCATATACTTATGATACCGAATGTAAACTTATACCATATACTTATGATACCGAATGTAAACTTCTACCATATACTTATGATACCGAATGTAAACTTATACCATATACTGCTCCATATACTTATGGTACCGAAGAACTGGTTTCTCACCATATACTTATGGTACCGAAGAACTGGTTTCTCACCATATACTTATGATACCGAATGTAAACTTATACCATATACTGCTCCATATACTTATGGTACCGAAGAACTGGTTTCTCACCATATACTTATGGTACCGAAGAACTGGTTTCTCACCATATACTTATGATAAACTTCTACCATATACTTATGATAAACTTCTACCATATACTTATGATAAACTTCTACCATATACTTATGATACCGAATGTAAACTTATACCATATACACCGAATGTAAACTTATACCATATACACCGAATGTAAACTTATACCATATACACCGACTGTAAACTTATACCATATACACCGAATGTAAACTTATACCATATACACCGAATGTAAACTTATACCATATACACCGAATGTAAACTTATACCATATACACCGAATGTAAACTTATACCATATAAACCGAATGTAAACTTATACCATATACACCGAATGTAAACTTATACCATATACACCGAATGTAAACTTATACCATATACACCGAATGTAAACTTATACCATATACACCGAATGTTAACTTTTACCATATACTTATGATACCGAATGTAAACTTATACCATATACTTATGATACCGAATGTAAACTTATACCATATACTGCTCCATATACTTATGGTACCGAAGAACTGGTTTCTCACCATATACTTATGATAAACTTCTACCATATACTTATGATAAACTTCTACCATATACTTATGATAAACTTCTACCATATACTTATGATAAACTTCTACCATATACTTATGATAAACTTCTACCATATACTTATGATAAACTTCTACCATATACTTATGATACCGAATGTAAACTTTTACCATATACTTATGATACCGAATGTAAACTTATACCATATACTTATGATACCGAATGTAAACTTCTACCATATACTTATGATACCGAATGTAAACTTATACCATATACTGCTCCATATACTTATGGTACCGAAGAACTGGTTTCTCACCATATACTTATGGTACCGAAGAACTGGTTTCTCACCATATACTTATGATAAACTTCTACCATATACTTATGATAAACTTCTACCATATACTTATGATACCGAATGTAAACTTTTACCATATACACCGAATGTAAACTTATACCATATACACCGAATGTAAACTTATACCATATACACCGACTGTAAACTTATACCATATACACCAAATGTAAACTTATACCATATACACCGAATGTAAACTTATACCATATACACCGAATGTAAACTTATACCATATACACCGAATGTAAACTTATACCATATAAACCGAATGTAAACTTATACCATATACACCGAATGTAAACTTATACCATATACACCGAATGTAAACTTATACCATATACACCGAATGTAAACTTATACCATATACACCGAATGTTAACTTATACCATATACTTATGATACCGAATGTAAACTTTTACCATATACTTATGATACCGAATGTAAACTTATACCATATACTTATGATACCGAATGTAAACTTATACCATATACTTATGATACCGAATGTAAACTTCTACCATATGCTTATGATACCGAATGTAATCTTATACCATATACTGCTCCATATACTTATGGTACCGAAGAACTGGTTTCTCACCATATACTTATGATAAACTTCTACCATATACTTATGATAAACTTCTACCATATACTTATGATAAACTTCTACCATATACTTATGATAAACTTCTACCATATACTTATGATAAACTTCTACCATATACTTATGATAAACTTCTACCATATACTTATGATACCGAATGTAAACTTCTACCATATACTTATGATAAACTTCTACCATATACTTATGATACCGAATGTAAACTTATACCATATACACCGACTGTAAACTTATACCATATACACCGACTGTAAACTTATACCATATACACCGACTGTAAACTTATACCATATACACCGAATGTAAACTTATACCATATACACCGAATGTAAACTTATACCATATACACCGAATGTAAACTTATACCATATACACCGAATGTAAACTTATACCATATACACCGAATGTAAACTTATACCATATACACCGAATGTAAACTTATACCATATACACCGAATGTAAACTTATACCATATACACCGAATGTTTACTTATACCATATACTTATGATACCGAATGTAAACTTTTACCATATACTTATGATACCGAATGTAAACTTATACCATATACTTATGATACCGAATGTAAACTTCTACCATATACTTATGATACCGAATGTAAACTTATACCATATACTGCTCCATATACTTATGGTACCGAAGAACTGGTTTCTCACCATATACTTATGGTACCGAAGAACTGGTTTCTCACCATATACTTATGATAAACTTCTACCATATACTTATGATAAACTTCTACCATATACTTATGATAAACTTCTACCATATACTTATGATACCGAATGTAAACTTTTACCATATACACCGAATGTAAACTTATACCATATACACCGAATGTAAACTTATACCATATACACCGACTGTAAACTTATACCATATACACCGAATGTAAACTTATACCATATACACCGAATGTAAACTTATACCATATACACCGAATGTAAACTTATACCATATACACCGAATGTAAACTTATACCATATAAACCGAATGTAAACTTATACCATATACACCGAATGTAAACTTATACCATATACACCGAATGTAAACTTATACCATATACACCGAATGTAAACTTATACCATATACACCGAATGTTTACTTATACCATATACTTATGATACCGAATGTAAACTTTTACCATATACTTATGATACCGAATGTAAACTTATACCATATACTTATGATACCAAATGTAAACTTCTACCATATACTTATGATACCGAATGTAAACTTATACCATATACTGCTCCATATACTTATGGTACCGAAGAACTGGTTTCTCACCATATACTTATGGTACCGAAGAACTGGTTTCTCACCATATACTTATGATAAACTTCTACCATATACTTATGATAAACTTCTACCATATACTTATGATAAACTTCTACCATATACTTATGATACCGAATGTAAACTTTTACCATATACACCGAATGTAAACTTATACCATATACACCGAATGTAAACTTATACCATATACACCGACTGTAAACTTATACCATATACACCGAATGTAAACTTATACCATATACACCGAATGTATACCATATACACCGAATGTAAACTTATACCATATACACCGAATGTAAACTTATACCATATACACCGAATGTAAACTTATACCATATAAACCGAATGTAAACTTATACCATATACACCAAATGTAAACTTATACCATATACACCGAATGTAAACTTATACCATATACACCGAATGTAAACTTATACCATATACACCGAATGTAAACTTATACCATATACACCGAATGTAAACTTATACCATATACACCGAATGTAAACTTATACCATATACACCGAATGTAAACTTATACCATATAAACCGAATGTAAACTTATACCATATACACCGAATGTAAACTTATACCATATACACCGAATGTAAACTTATACCATATACACCGAATGTAAACTTATACCATATACACCGAATGTTAACTTATACCATATACTTATGATACCGAATGTAAACTTTTACCATATACTTATGATACCGAATGTAAACTTATACCATATACTTATGATACCGAATGTAAACTTATACCATATACTTATGATACCGAATGTAAACTTCTACCATATGCTTATGATACCGAATGTAAACTTATACCATATACTGCTCCATATACTTATGGTACCGAAGAACTGGTTTCTCACCATATACTTATGATAAACTTCTACCATATACTTATGATAAACTTCTACCATATACTTATGATAAACTTCTACCATATACTTATGATAAACTTCTACCATATACTTATGATAAACTTCTACCATATACTTATGATAAACTTCTACCATATACTTATGATACCGAATGTAAACTTATACCATATACACCGACTGTAAACTTATACCATATACACCGACTGTAAACTTATACCATATACACCGAATGTAAACTTATACCATATACACCGAATGTAAACTTATACCATATACACCGAATGTAAACTTATACCATATACACCGAATGTAAACTTATACCATATACACCGAATGTAAACTTATACCATATACACCGAATGTAAACTTATACCATATACACCGAATGTAAACTTATACCATATACACCGAATGTAAACTTATACCATATACACCGAATGTAAACTTATACCATATACACCGAATGTAAACTTATACCATATACACCGAATGTAAACTTATACCATATACACCGAATGTAAACTTATACCATATACACCGAATGTAAACTTATACCATATACACCGAATGTAAACTTATACCATATACACCGAATGTTAACTTATACCATATACTTATGATACCGAATGTAAACTTTTACCATATACTTATGATACCGAATGTAAACTTATACCATATACTTATGATACCGAATGTAAACTTTTACCATATTCTTATACACCGAATGTAAACTTATACCATATACACCGAAAGTAAACTTATACCATATACACCGAATGTAAACTTATACCATATACACCGAATGTAAACTTATACCATATACACCGAATGTAAACTTATACCATATACACCGAATGTTAACTTATACCATATACTTATGATACCGAATGTAAACTTTTACCATATACTTATGATACTGAATGTAAACTTATACCATATACTTATGATACCGAATGTAAACTTATACCATATACACCGAATGTAAACTTATACCATATACTTATGATACCGAATGTAAACTTTTACCATATACTTATGATACCGAATGTAAACTTTTACCATATACTTATAATACCGAATGTAAACTTGTACCATATACTTATGATACCGAATGTAAACTTATACCATATACACCGAATGTTAACTTATACCATATACACCGAATGTAAACTTATACCATATACTTATGATACCGAATGTAAACTTATACCATATGCTTATGATACCGAATGTTAACTTATACCATATGCTTATGATACCGAATGTAAACTTATACCATATACTGCTCCATATGCTTATGATACCGAATGTAAACTTCTACCTTATGCTTATGATTCCAAATGTAAACTTATACCATATACTGCTCCATTTGCTTATAATACCGAATGTAAACTTATACCATATACTGCACCATATACTTATGGTACCGAAGAACTGGTTTCTCTCCGTTTCTTCACCCATTTCTTCCCTTAACGAAAAAATCTCGGATTTCATATGAAAGCTTCTTGGCTATTTGGATAGCATGCTTGCATTGTAAGCGGATGGGCCGGGGTTCAAATCCCGATCCGTTCTCGAAATAAATTTCTTCATGTAATTAAATTTAGAAGTCTACCAGGGAATTGAATAGTCGACTGTAAGGAAGAAAATCTTTTCTAGCGTCGTTCAAAAATGACGAACGATACTGCCAAAGGTGGGACTGTGGCACTACTACTACTACTACGGCCCCAGTGAAACTAATAGCCTCATCGTATATATACGATGTGGCTAAAAATTCCAAAATTAACGAAGTTTTTCTCCAAACCGACCACTTCTGATTCTGATGATACAGGTGAACCTGAAACGGGCATTAAAGACGAAGCTATTGTTGAAACTACAAGTCTAAACGAGGCTGATGGTCACGCTAGTGATATTGAAATTTCTCCATCGACTGACACCGCGAGAGGATGTGAAACTAATTTCTTTTTAAATGAAAAATATCCCACGAACATTGGCCATTAAAAGGAAATTTCTACAATTGACAGTCAACTTAAAAGATTAATTATAGACCATGGGTCATGCAGGCCGAAGGGCTCCTTCCCAAGAGATATTAAAGGTAGTTCATTTTGATCATTCACATTATTGAAAGATAACCAAATCAGGACTGAAATTTTCGTGTCAGAGATTAAAAAGTCCTCTTTTTTCTCCATAATTGTTGACAGCACTCAAAATATTACAAACATTGACCAATTATGCATTTGTTGTCGGTACCTAATGATTGTCGAAAATGAAAACCATAAACAAATTAATATTCAGATAAAAGTCATTCTTTGGATTTTATGCCTTAAAAGACCGAACGACCGCTAGTCATATCAAAAGTGAATAACTGATCCAATAAATTAAAGTAAATAATGACCCTTTCAACAGAAACCAATCAGTTTGAAAGTTTATAGACAAAGATTCAGAAAAACCCAACGTCTATAACTGACATTGATAACACTGAGATTTAATTTTCAATATACAGGGTGTTTCTGAAAAGTCCATCACAAATTAAGGGGCGTGTTTATGGGACCAAACTGAGCGGAAAGTACCAAAGAACATGGGGTGTACAACATTTTGTTACGGAGATATGGCCTTCCAAACATTCGCCCCTAAAACAAGGAAATATCCAAAAATGAGGAGTAACACTTAAGACCGACTAACCAGCTTGTTTAAAATTACTAGACAATTTCAATAGCCTTTAATCGAACAATTGATTTCTACCTTTACTAATCAGAAGCGTATAAATGAGTAGAAGTATGCCTACGGTGGTAATGTAAAATTAATCCCAAGTGACACGATGTTTCAAGATCTTCCCAGCACCAAGTAAAATGGTTCTGATTGAAGGGACTTTTATTAGCACAGCGTAAACAACGTTATTTTCAGAAATTAGTCCAAATGTCCACGGGCGGCATTACAAAAACGAGGCAGTCTTTCGAATGATACTTGGACATGTTGGAAGATCCCTGGCTTGTTCCTGTTATCTCAAACCGTAAAAAGCTACGCAAATCTTCATCATCACGGACAACACTCTTGTACGTTAGGTATGACCTTGAGAAAACCTAAAAGGACATCTCGAATGTATTTGAAAAACCCATCTCCAATTAAGGGGCGTGTTGTTTGTTTCCAACAGAGTAAACTCGCCCAGAGAACAATTACAATGCAGAGCCACGTTTCGGCGTTAATGGCCCACAAAGGTGGTCCCAAACAAAAGAACAAACTTTAATTTGTTTCGTTCAGTAAGTGTTTCATGTGTCATAGATAAAACGCCATGATTAATGCACAAAGAAAATGTTATTGACAAGTTTTCGGACCGCGATGCTGAAATGTGGTGGTGCACCATCGTGCATGAACCACATTCTGTTTATTAAACCTAAGGGTACGTCTTCGAGTAGTTCTGGTAAATCGTCCCGTAAGAACTACAAGTAAGCCACACCGTTTAACCTGGGCTCTAGGAAATATGGCCCAATTAAATTGTCACCCACAATACTACACCACACGTTTAAGCTGAATTGTACTTTGTGAATTCTAACGCAAGTTGCGTGTGGTTTTTTCTTAATCAGCAAACCAATTGGCGGCTGCTTGTTTTTGGATCGTCCTCGAAAATAGTGAGAACTTCGCCTATTCTTAAAAAACAGAGCACTAAAACAGAGCACTATGTTTTTTAAGAAAGGAATAAAAGAGGTTTCACGTACATGTGTTTGTTTTATTAAACTCATAATTCAACGAAGTCTGTTACAATGCCTTTCTTCACAAATGCCGAATATGCGGATATGCACCTAATGTATGGACTAGCCGAGGGGAATGCCGCTGCAGCTGTACGCTTGTATCAGGAAAGATTTCCGCAGAGGCGACTACCAAATCGACTGACGTTCGAGGCTGTGGACAGACGTTTGAGGCAAGATGGACGAATCCAACCGGCTGGACCTCAATCTAGAGCGAGAGCCATCCCAGAGGCCGTAGAAGACGAAGTTCTCACCATTTTCGAGGACGAGCCTGAATCAAGTACCCGCCAAGTTGGTCGCCGATTAGGCGTAAACCACACGCTCGTGTGGAAAATCCTCAGAAGCCACCGGTTTCATCCTTTCCATGTTCAAAAAGTTCAAGGTTTGAATCCAGCGGACTACCCACGACGCACGGCGTTTTGTCAGTGGTTTCTGGCTAAAGTAAACGATATCGATTTCCCACGGGATTTGTTGGTTACTGACGAAGCTAACTTTTCACGGGATGGTATTATTAACTTACATAA